>NW_026114114.1:0-49469 GCF_018139145.2 Gymnogyps californianus | reverse complement strand
ACGTCCAAAGCCTACTTTGCCCTCACTGCTGACGTAACCCTCTCTCTTCAGCCTCCGCAGGTTGTCCTTGCGTTTGTGGTAGGCCCGCAGGTGCGGGTCATGCAGGCTGTTGTATTCCGTGCTCAGGAGGCGGCAGTATGGATCTCCCAGATTGAAATAACCAGAGGGCTGGTGAAGCTGTAAGAGAGAGTTGCCAGAGTATGAAGGAGGCAGGAGAGAGCAGCAAAGAGGTGCCAAGCGGGACTCGTGAAAAGGTCAAGGTACTTGCAAGACCAACACTCTTCTCCATCCTTCTGAAGGCACCGAGAACAGCACAGCCAGACTGCAGGGCCAGGCTGGCCTGCGCTAGGCTGGGCTGGGCTGGGCTGGGCTGGGCTGGGCTGGGCTGGGGAGAGAAGACAAAGCCCACCAGCAAAGCAGGCATCTTAGGCCACCAGGAAGACCTTGCCACAACAGAAAGGAACCTTCCGAGTGAAAAGTGCAAGCCCGGCAGCTCAAAGGCAGCAACTGCATGAGGCACTGAAAACAGTCTCCTCGGGGTTCGGCAGGCCCAAGGGCTGTGTCAACTAACTCTGCCTCCAGGAAGTCTCCGCCTTGGGAAAAATGCACCGCAAGCTGGAGCAGGAGGAGGACACTGCGTGCCTTCCCCAAGCAGAGAAGCCCCAGCTTTTCCAAAGACGCCAACAAGGCAAGCAGGAGAAGCTTGGACTCTCCCTCAAGAGCGCCCCGCAGCCTGGCTCGACATTGCTGGAGGAGCCCGAAGGAAGGGCACGTTGGCCCGGAACCGGGCACACTGCCGCCTGCTGCAGGCAGGGCCCCGGCCGCACGCTTGCACGCTGCCAGAAACCAGGCCAGAAAACCCACAAGTCCTCTTTTTGTCTCCGCGCCAGCGAGCCAGGAGCTTCCCTCTACTCCCCAGCGCTGCCACGTTGAAGGGCGGCAGCACCCACTGGACAGCAGGTGCCCACAAGGACTTCTTTGAATGACGGGGACCCCCTCAAAGAGGAGAGCTTTTCTACCCCTTTCTGCTCCCTTTACCTTCTCCCCCAGCTTTGTCCTGCAGAAGACAGGCTTGGAGCCGGGCAGCACAGGGATCTTCACCCCAAGGGGCAGCTCCAGCAGCCCAGTACCTCCTCCTGCCACTGGCTGGCTCCTGTTCCCTAGGAGCTAGAGAGAGGGAGACACTCGTGGGCACGCAGGCACTAGCTCCAGAAGCCTCCTGCACGGCACTTGCTAGAAAGCCTCTCGGAAGACTCCCACCAAGGCCAGCGCCAAGAGCGGCCCACTCAAAAGCTGCTCTCTGCTTCCTCGCCCCCCTCCCCACAACTCCCAGCCCTTCCTCAACCCACCGCCGCGTCCTTGCGCAGCAACCCCTCCCACCTGCCTAGCCGTAAGCCAGCCTGGGCAGACAGGCACCACTCCCTGCAAACTCTCCCCGGCCCCACCACCTTTGCAGCCCTCCCAGCTCCCCGCGCACGTCCCGACGCCCCAGAGCAGCCCTGCGTCTCCCAGGCTCCCGGGACGAGCCCTCTCCATCGGCCCCTTGCTCACCTCTCCCCTCTTCCCCCTGCGCTCAGCACTGCGTCCACCTTTCGGACGCCAGCACTCAGACGGTGCTCCATGGCTCCTTCCAAGAGCTCTCCTGGAGCTGCGACCCTGCGCTGGCACCTCTCGCTCCAGAGGCACTCAGCTGCGGCCACCACAGCCCGTCTCCCCGCGAGCGGCTATATAGAGCAGTCGCACATTGTTGCATCATCATGATGCCGCGCCACCGCACTGTTGCATGGTCGTCTTGCCACGCCGCCGCCCGGCCGCCCCGGGGCCCGCCTCCAGGCCCCTCGGGACACGCATCATGCGGGCCACCCGCTCTCGCTGACCCTGCTTTCAGCAGGGGGCCTCGACTACGTGCTCACCTGCTGCCCCTTCTTCCTCCTTGTACCTCTTCACCGTGGAATAGCAACACAGGATTCTGGCTGTGATGCCTGTTACTTCATGAAGAATGACAGGAAAGAAAAACTGTTGGTTGGTGGGAGCTGCGCATAGTAAAATGTAGCTGGAGTAGGTTCAGAATACTTTAACCAGGGAGTATTTTCAACAGCGGCATAAATAATACAGAGCGGAATTAAAAGCAGAGCGCGAATAAACCCAACTCTCCTAAGGGAAGATTCATAATGGCCTCTTTCATATGCACGGTATTTCTTTCTGGGGAGGAGAAGCCAGCTGAAAACCACAGAAAACAGCCAGGAAGAGCTCAAAATTCACTGCAATAAATACACCAATTGCAAAGCATGTTCTAGCTTGACCTCACCCATATTTGAAAACAAATACTTAAGAGTGTGCAGTGTGTACAGCGTCGGTTTCTCTTTTTTTGCCTCATATTCCACACTGCAGCAGCAGAGGAGAGAAAAAAACCTGCTTGAACCTACAGAAAGGAATTTTTTGGACTAAAGAGCACAGCTATTGCCATCTTCCATACCTGCCTCAACTCTGACCTCTAAACCCCAGTGTCCCTCTTCTGCCAGGAACTCAGCCATCTTTTCCAGATGCAGGAGCATGTCCCCACAATCCCCAGGAGACCTGCATCTCTATCAAAAGGCATTTGGAGCTCAAAGATGAACTGGCTGGCACCCTGGCCAGCAGCCCGGCCGCTCAGGCGCTCCCTGCAGAAGTCCCCTATCCGCATCCCCTACTCACTCCGATTTGCAGTTAGAGCCGTGGCTCTCTCACGGACCAAGCACAAGGCTAAGCTCGAGGTTGCAGGCATCCTGAGGCGAGAATCTCCCCTGAATGGGGGGCGTCCCACTTTCTGGAAATCTGGAGCGGGAGCGGGACAATGAATGGGCCAGAGAGAGAGAGACAGAAAGGAGTTACCGTGTGCCTTCTGGGAACGCGGCTTCAAACCCCCAATCCAACAGTTACGAAATTAGACAAAGTGCAACGGCTTCCCGGGGAGCAGACTCCCTGCATCCCCTCAGCCTGCCCAGCGGCCTGCTATTAGGGCACTCTTCTCCTTCGTGCTCAAGTCCATCCTCCAAAAGAGGCAAACAGATCTCAATGGCACTTTCTTTTCCCTTTACTGAACTAACTAACAGGGATCTCCTTTTATTCCTTTTCTCTCTTTGTGAAGAAGGAGATGAGTACCTAACTGCAGAAGATTTGTGCCCGAGACCCTGAATTGCAGGTGTTCAGCTCTGCCACTGAACGGCGGCAGCAGCCTGGATTCATCAGGCTGCTCCCTAATGCAAACAATCCCGACTGCCTGCACCTTGCCCATGCAAGGACATCTTGAAAAAGGAAGTGTTTTCTAGCACGGGAAACAAGGCTTGAACAATCCTCGTCTGCCTGGCCATTTTCCAAGGCAGCTGAAGATGCCCAGGCCCTGAACAGGGCACTTGTACTGAAAGCCCTGGAAGAGTTAACAGAAAAACACACTCCTCCTAGTATTGTAGGAAATGGAAAAATGCTGGGCTGGCTCAGGGGGGCTCGGGGAGTCGGGGTGCCTGGGCCCAGGGGGGTCTGTCTCCGTCTCCTTCCCCTCCCCAGCTCTTGGCTCACTCCCGGGGCTGCCCCGGCTGGGCCCAGCTCCACCTGACCGGGACCCCATCGCACCGGGCTGTTTGGAGCTCACCACCACCAGCACCCCCGGGCAGCCCCAGCCCTCACCTCAGCCGGCCCGCAGCTGGAGCAGAGACTGCGCCTCTCAGGACCACCATGGCCGCCTGGCAGCTGAGGAGGGGGAAAGGACAGCTGCCAGCATGCCCTGGGAACCAACATGGCGGCCTGGCAGCCCCGTGCCCCAGGCCTACAGCTCCCGGCATGCCCTGGGGCGCTCCTTCCTGCTGTCTGACCCTGCGGGGACACCGTCCCCGGCCCGGCCCCGCCCCCCGCAGGCCCCATGGCCGCCTCCCCGGGGCTGCCCTGAGCCCGGCCCCGGAGCCCCGGGGGAGCAGGGAGGAGGAGGACGAGGAGGAGGACGAGGACGAGGAGGAGGAGGTGGAGGTGGAGGACTTGAGAGGGCCAGAGCGGCAGAGAGGGGTGGGGTAGGGCGGTGGGGTGGCAGGAGAGGGACAGGAGGTGGACAGAGGGACGAGGGACGGACAGAGGGAGGAGGAGAAGGGGGGGGAGCTGGGCAGGGAGTGGAGGAAGGAAAAATGGTGGTGAGGAGCCGGCACAGGGCTAGAGCGGGAAAGAGATGGAGGGGAAGGGGACGGCGGGGTGCAGGAAGACAAAGAGTGCTAAGCAATGGCTACTTAACACACACATCTACTGCTGTTTTGCAAAGCAGCCCTAATTCTGTGGCATCATCATCCATCCGCTTCTTTCCTGATGTAGACGTCCCTGGAGTGGGTCTTGCTGCAGTTCTTTATCTGTGATGCCAGAGAAGGGGAGGGTTTCCCAGAGGTATTGGAGGGGCTGGGATGCTGGCATGGTCCAGGGTAGTCCAGGGGTGTCCTTTCTTCTTCAGGCTGGGGGCTGTCCTTCTCCTCCTTCAAATGAGCCGGGGTCCTTTAGTCCTGCTGACTGAACCATGGCTATGCAGTATACAATGGAAACTAGATGTCTCTTAAGCAAGTTGATACGATCTCCTAGTATAGAGACTATTTGGTGCAATAGTTAGGGAATGAGATTTTTCCTGGCAGTCCCTCCTTTTCTTTTGACCATCAGGGGCACACTCTACTATTCCTTCTGGAAGGCATAAGTCGAGGTCGTAAGGTAATGCAACAGTGTAAACACACATCTATAATTACAAAGCAAAACAAGAGAGTGAAGACAGCAACCCAAATCCTTTTAGTTCACAGTCCTCTCCCTAAGTCTGGGAGCCCAGAGGTTAGCCAGCCAAATAGATTGAGGGGAGATCCCTGCCTTACTTCATGTAATATTTTGCAATGAGTCTTTATCTTGTTTCTATCAGTTTCCGTTTTCTGGTCTTGATTTACAGAAAACCCCAGCAGCTCTTCTTCAATAATGCACATCCTCTGTCCTGTCCTTCTAAAAGGTGGGCCGGGGCTAATCAATTCTCTATTACCATTTGTGGTAATCATTGGATTTCTTCCTGTAGGGCTGTCATACTCTCTGCGCTTTCCTTAATGGCTTTTTCTCATTCTCTTGACACATTTGCAATAGCTCTTTCTAGTTTTGCGACCCCTAAGCATGGGAGAAAAGCTGTTCCAGACAGGTGGAACTTAGTGCCACATTCTGTCGGAGAGCCGTAACACTTTTTCCTTTAGCTCTCAGTAGGTAGGGGCTCCAGAGGCAGAAGAGATCCTGGTTCTAACCTGTGCGGATGGTATTAATGCACTTAGAAGACACTTTTCAGCTCAGGTTGAGGGTAACTCCTCGAGTGCCCTTTCTCCACCTCTCTACTATTGCCCTGGTAGTTGTGTCAATGGGTAGTATCATCTTCAGATAAGTCTGAATCCTGTAAGTTGTTTCCTGTGAAAGGGTTAGCATGTGCCAGATGTGGTTGTTTAGGTAAACCAGGAAGGTTTGGAACGTGAGTAGATGACTCAGAGCAAGCAGGATCCTATAGGCCCGTAGTGGCAACCGAACTTTTAACATTATCTTTGGTTTGATTGTGGCTTCCTGCAGAATACCAAGTTAATCTGTCCGCGAATATCCACATTGTCTCCGAGTCTGCAGGGCCTGATAAACTCCATCCAGGAAGAACTCTACACCGTGATGGCTTCTTACACTAGGTTTTATGTAAGGGCTTCTGGACAATCTCCCTTCCACGTTCGGTAAGGTTTTGGAAGAATCTGTGGAGGAATACCGATCGCCTTTAGGCATAGGAAGGCATCTATGGAACGTTGCAGGCATCAGACTCCCCTTTTCATCGGTATGGTCCTAAGGTCTGAATTGTCCCTTTCCATCCATTCTATTAATGTTAAGGCTCTCTTGGCATTTCCAGGTCCCAGCCCCTACAGAGTGAGTAAGGTTGTCAGTAGGTTTGCTCTGCAAGCATCCCCAGGGGTCTCCCTTCAGACTAGTGACAAACCCTTCTTGGCGGAAGGGCGGTATCCTTCCTTTCTTCCGTGAAAATTCCTAACGTAGATGCCCATCCTTGTACCTCGGAGAATTCAATGGGACAGATTCCCAGGAGCGGTGATTTCTGGGAGAGGATGGGCTTCTAGTGCTTATCCAAGGCGGGTTTCTTTGCCTCTGCTGCTGTAGTTTGGACTGTGGCGACGGTCGAATGCTGGAATGAATACGTATCATCCATAGTCCACCACAGGCTTCTAAGCAAGGCTGCCACATTAAAACCTAGGCTTCCAAATCACTATTAACAGGAAAACCAAACAGACACAAGTAGCAAAAATACCTCTCCCTTGGATAGAGAGGACAGCACTGGAATCAGAAGGGTTTCCGGACTCTGGAAACCCAGAAGGCATTTAAAGATCTAAAGCAAGCAGTCGTGGAAGCTCCCTCGTTAGCCCTGCCAGGCTACAACAAGTCTTTTCTATTCTTTCCATCAACAGAAAGCAATAGCCGGTTGGCCCAGAAACGTCACCAAGCCGTAGCATATTACTGAGCAGAAGCAGACCTCGTAATTCAAGGCCTGATTTCATGCCCTGGGGCTGTTGCAGCAGCAGCTGTGATGATTGAGAAAGCAAGAACTATTGTCCTGGGGCACCTGCTAACACTAATGGTTCATTCCTTGCTTTGCAGTCCTCCTCTCCAGAGTTCAAGCAACTGTGGATGTGCCGCCGCTGGGAAGTACATTGCTTCATGGCAATAAACATAAATGGTCCTTGGCTTCTTTGACGGAACTTTCCATAAATGCACCAAGATAGACTCAAACACGCTGAGATGTCCCCCGCCTTCGCTGGCCCTGCAGTGCGGGCAGCCGAGCGCCACACGGCAAAGCCCGCTGCATCTCCCCCAGGCTGTCTTGCCCTGGCTGGCTGCTGAGAGGAGGGGACAGCGGGTGGTGACAGCCCGGGGGGTGACAGGAGGGACACCAGGCGGTGACAGGCCTGGGGGGTGACAGGCCATCGGGTGGTGATGGGCCCAGGACTGTTGGGAGTGCTACCACAGGCCTGGGGGGTGACAGGAGGTGATGCTGGGTGGTGAAGGCCATGGCGGTGACAGGAGGGCCAGCACAGGCCCGGGGGGTGACGGGAGGGATACCGCAGACCTGGGGGTGTGACAGGACACTGGACAGTGACAGGCGCGGGGGATGACAGGAGGGACACCGGGCAGTGAGAGGCCTGGGGGTGACAGGACACCGGGGTGACAGGCCTTTTGTCATAATGCGCTGGGTCACGTGAGGCGTGCGGGGGTGGGTGCGGTGTGCCGTTGCGTGTGCGCAGTGACGCGCTCGCGGTGGCCCGTGCAGCTGGCGTCCGGGAAACGCCTCGGCGGAACACTGAGGCAGGGGCACCCGAGTTGCCATAGCGAGCGGTTGGGCCTGGGAGTGCTGCGTGCGAGAGAGAGAGCGGAGGCCGAGCCGGGGCCATGGGGGCCTCTCCCTGTCATCCGCCCGCCTGTTCACCTTCAACAGCCTCCACATCTCCCTGTGCGACCTCAAGCGCCAGATCACGGGCTGTGAGAAGCTGAAGGCGGCCAGCTGCGACCTGCACATCACTGGTGCCCAGACCAAAGAAGGTGCACGGGGGTGGCGGGGGCAGGGCCTCTGGGACCGCCGGGCTAGCGGCGGCGCAGACCGCCCCGTGGTGGCTGCGGCCTGCAGGAGCCGCACTCTGCTCTTTGTGGTTCGTCCCCATGTAGCGTGAGTCAGCCTGGGGCCCATCCCGCCGGCGTGCAGGGGGACCGGGAGGGCAAGCAGCCCGGGGATTAAGCGGAGTGGGAAGCGATAATGCGATCATGGGGCGTCATAATGGAGGGGTGTCAGCCTGCCAAGGTTTGGTGTGTTGTAGCAGTCGGTGCTGTGAGGTCTGGAAGGCGCCCAGCGCTGTGAGCTCTGCTGGATGGCAGTGGGGTGGAAGCGGCTGCTGGGGGGTGCGTCGTTTGCATAGCCCAGCCCCCCCACATGCTGCAGAACGTCTGGGTCCCTGTGGCAGTTTTGGAATGGTCCCTCGCAGTTGGGTCAACGGACCCAGCGCAGCCAGTAGATCCTCTGCCTGGCATCAATCCGTTGGTACTGGTGATTCCAAAGAGGTGAAATTGGACTCTACGGGTCTCCTCAGAGGACCTTCAGGAGCTGTGGGCTGCGGGTGGGGACTGGCTCTCTTTCTCTGCTCCAGTGACTGGTCCCATTGCTCATAGGAAGTGGAACAGCTTTAGCAGGTGAATCTGCCCTCTCCCTTCTTCTGGGGGTTCCGGGAGCTGTTTTGGAGGTGAGGGAGATGGAACTTGATGGTCTTGAGCCAAACTGGAGAGAGCAGAGATGGACTGTAATTTATCTGACCTCAATTGTGTATCTGTAATGCAGTGTCATCGTCTCCGCCTGCACAACTGGACTAAGGTCCTCTTTTGTTTTCAAGGAGACAGCATGAATAAAGTCAGTGAATCTAGCGTGCGGTCTTTCTGACCAAATATAGAAGCATTTACTTTAGGATAAGGTAAACAGTACGTTGAACTCACTGGTTATCCTGACTAACTCTCCGTTGCCTAAAAGTGGGACCAAGTTGGTGTGTCTACATTAGAGACATCCACGTTAAGTCGGATGACTCCCAGCCCAGTCGCCTGCGTTCCTCATCGGGTCTCTGACAACTCCGCTGTTAGCCCTTATTGAAGCCAAGTAGAAAAGAAAGCCTGAAATTGTCATTTGCTCTTTTGCAGCTTGACAGCCTGACTGCCACGGCAGAAGGAGCTTAACCCTTCACCCTGGCATAGATACCACCCCACACTATCCGGCTCCCGCGGGCCCAGGACAGCGCTCTGCTTCAGCCACGCGACAAAGGCAGAAGAGAAATGCTTCCCTCGCATGTTTGTTATGTGCAGAATATAACGCAACGTCCAAGACAGAGGAAAAATCAAACGGAGGGCGCCCTTGGGCCTGGATGCCGTTCCAGAAACTACGAATTGCCTTCGCAGATGTGCCTCCAAAAGACCGACTAAAACACCTATAATGGATCAATTATTCTGTTGGGTAGAGGCATTCCCTACTCAAAAAGCAACTGCTCAAGTGGTTCTTAAAGCTTTCCTGAAAGATATCATACCACGTTTTGGAGTGCCTGAAGAAACAGACTCCGATAAAGGATCACATTTCACAGCTGAAATATCAGAGAACCTGTTTAAAGCTTTAGGAATTTGACAAAGACTGCATGCACCTTACCACCCCCAATCCTCGGGACAGGGAGAGAGAATGAACTGTACTCTCAAGATTAACTGGCAAAAATTTGTAGAGAAACTCAATTAAAATGGACAGAAGCTTCACCATTAGCCCTGTGGGAATTAAGGCGATGCCCAAACGCAGGTCATAAATGAACTCCTTTGGAGATTTTATTCAGAAGACCAGATTGAATTCTGGGAACCTTTGCTCCAGCACACACAAGCCTTTTGGCAGGCGATGAAGGAGTTACCCAATATGTCTGATATCTACAAGACAGTTTTAAAAAGAAACAGTACAAAGCTGTAATTACACAAACTTTACCTTTAGGAAACTCTTTGCATCCATATCGACCCGGGAGATTATAAAGGTCTAGAAGACTAAAGATGCATCACAAGCCAAGTGCGAGGGTCCTGTGCAAGTATTGTTAGGCACTTACTCTGCTCTTAAAGTTGCAGCTAAAGATGCACGGATCCACCACTCTCAGGTGAAAGCCGCACCGAACTCCCGGTCATGACCCTCCTTTTGCTGCTGTTCAACACGATGGAGGAATTCCACTACACCACCTAACTCCAAGTTTCAGCTGGTGGCTATTATTGCCAAAGACTGCCTTCAATGATTCAGACTGCAAGCCTGTAATTATATACCCCAAAATGCAGCCGGAGGCCCGTGCACACTTGGAAGACTCACAGTCTCCCAACTATAAAAAAATACCTCAGCCAACTCTTACACAAAAAGAAGCAGAAGGAGCCTATCTCAGGCTCTACCACCGGAGTGGGACTCAAATGTCAATCTGGTGAGCAAAGCGGAAGCAGTAGCCTTAAGCCTGCCATTAGTGAGAGTCCCTGCACTGGCACTAGGTGCCAGCCTCCACCTGACAAAGGTGGCCTGTACGCTAGCAAAACTCCGGATGCCACCACCACTTTGACTGCATTACTGCAAGAGGAACAACAGTCGAACAGGGAAGCAATCCTACAAAGCAGAGCAGCTGTAGATGACTTGTTACTTAGGGCCAACCCCGGGTGTGAACGGAGGGAGGGCTCTGGGTGGCACCCAAGGGCACGCACAGGGCCGTGCTGGGTACCCAAAGGCAGGCAAAGGGCTCGGGCTGGGCACCGAAAGGCATACGGAGGGCTCAGGGCCGCACCAAAGGGCAAACGGAGGGCCCTAGGAAGCCCAAAGAGAGAAATGGAGGGCCTCGGGAGGCACCGCAAGGCAGTTTGGCAGCCCCTCGCTTGCCCCGAAAGGCCCACACCAGTCCCTAGGGGACATGGAAAGGCAGAGGTGCCTTGAGGAGACGAGAGGAGAAGAGGAGTCCGCTGGGAAAGATGAAAAGCTGAAGGCCGCTCCGTTAGCGGGACACCGAAAGGCCCACCGAGGGCCCTGGGTGGGAACCCAGAGGCCCATCAGGAGCTCCTGAGGGGACGAGAGAATACATGCACAGAAGAAGGCGCAGCCTTCAAGAGCACCTACAGATGGGACTCACACGAGGCATGAGTAGAGCTTTGCAGAGCTGGACCATCCTGTCCCATAGCCCTGACGCAAAGCTTTCTAAACAAGGCAGAAACATTGACTGCTTTTCTCTTCCCTACTCCAGGTTCCCTGTAAAACTGGGTCTTAGCCTGGCCGAGGCTGTAGGAGGGAGGAAGACGAGGGAAAACACTGCAGGGAAAATGCCCACACCCAGTAGGGCCTGGCGTGAATAAACGTAGGCACAAGCAAGCCCTTGGGAGCAAACTCTTTATTCTCTGCCAGGGGGAGCTGCCCGGGGGCTCTGTGGCCCTGGAGCCGCACACCTCCTCAGGACACCCTCCACAAGGTTCCCAGCTACTGCCCTCTTGATCGACTCGGGCTGCACGGGCTCCTCCAGGAAAAGCTTTAGACGCACTGGTCTGCGCCCTGCTCCTGCCTGGCTAGGGGGCTTTGGACCCGCTGGAGGCACGGGCTGCCTTGGGAACTGCGGGCCCGTGGAGGGGAGGGTGCCTGCGGTGCTCCCTGGCCTGCGTATACGCAGGGATTCCCACGCGGGCACCGAAGACTTCGCTGCGGCTCCGCAGGTGTAATCCCGGGACTTCGGAAGGCCTTCTCTTGGCCGGCGAGCATCTTGCTCAGCGCCGTGGAGGAGAGATGGGAGGAGAGGACGTGAGCTCTCCTCTTTGAGTTGTCCCGCTTCCTCTGAAGGCGTGACTATTGCAGGCAGGCTGAGAGGCGGCAGGACCTTCCTTGCTTGAAGCTTCTCGGATTTTGGCTCGGACTTCCTTCCTGCCTCTGACTTCTTCGTCAGGCTCTCCACAACTTCAAGGACGATGGTTTTGGCATACTCGAGCAATTCAGCATCCAGCTGCTCAGCTCTGGAGACGGCTTTTTGGATGCTCTCCTGGGCAATCTCGCGACTCACTCGTGAGACATCAGCAGCCTTTTGCTGGGCTTGCAACACGGGCAACTTGGCTCTCTTGCTTGCTTCTGGCGTCTGCCCTTCCGATGCTCTGGCTGCTCCTTGTCCTTCTGTCACGCCCGGAAGCTTCAGGGTCTCCGAAAACTGACAGCAAAAGTTCTTGTCAGAATCGAGCCGGTGCCATTTGGCTTAGAGCAAAGGGCACTGTAGCCCCCCTGGACCTCAGCAGGGTGAACCAGGTGCCGCGGGCCCTCAACTGGAAGCTAGTGGCTGCCTGGGTACCGCTGATCGTGGCCGGAGGACTGGCCCCAGGGCACAGCGGGCCCCCGCAGGGGCTGCTACTTCCAACGCGCTGGTTGGCTCCTGACTGCCACGGCAGAAGGAGCTTAACCCTTCACCCTGGCAGAGATACCACCCCACACTATCCGCAAACGCTTCCCAAGAGGCTCTTGCAGGGAATGGAGCCGGGCAATGTTTCAAGGGCCCCCCCAAATGAGAACTGGGCAACAGCAGGCACTCCCCTGAGCTAATCAAGACCTCCTGCAAGACAAAACCACCCCACGAACGGCCAAGCACCGGCACTCTCAGGTTCAGGAACACTGCATCTTTGGATGCAGAAGTCTTTGGATGAAAACCAGAGTTTTTCAACCAGACGCGAAAGCAGCACCATGGACCGTGCGGCCATTTAGTGCACGCAGCTCGCAGGTTCGCGCTAGATGTGCGAGTCCGTGCGCAGAAGCGGCCACTGAGAGTGCCCAGGCACGCTTTTGCGTCAGAAAGGGCTAGAGCCTCGTGTCCGAGAGACACCAGCCAGGCACCACCTCCTCAGCACCCAAGCACCGCTCGCAAGCCCCGAGCGGCTCTGTGCGTGGCAGCACCCTCTCCCGAGGCCCGCGTACCAACACGCTGCCGCACAGCGGAGGCGGCCCCAGCATCCACCCGCCTCCTACTCACCGGCCTCCCTTCCACAGCGGACTTTTTGGAGCTGCTCTGGCTGCCTGGCTCTCTCCTCTTTCCCACCTGCTGCTGCTGCTGCTGCTGCTGTTGGCACTTGGCCTGCGGGAGGAGGCGTTGCTCTTTTTCAAGAGCCTCCGGTCTTTCACTCCGCTCCTTGATCCCACTCAGATGCCTGTCAAGAGAAAGGCAGGCAGCTGAGAAGGGGACGCTCTGTCCAGCTTGCCCAGGCCATTTTCCGCTCGGCCACTCCCATCGTCCTGCTCTGGGCTGCTTTGCTCCAGTACTCCCCACAGCACCTTCCAGCTGCCTGTCCGAGGCTCCAAACAGAGACCGGCACCGGCTCCTTCCACCGCTGGGCATTGTTTCTTTACTGGAACATGAGGCTCCAGGACTTCTCTCAGGGACCACGGGCCCCCTTGAAGAGCAAGCGTTACTTGCCCTTTTCTTACCTCGGCCTCCTCTTCCCCTCTCCACCCGGCAAAGTCTTTCTTTGCTCCGGCAGCAGCCGCTCTCGCAGGCGAGAAACGTCACTCCCTCCCGGCAGTCTGGAGGCATCCTCTGCTTTGGCCAGCTCTTGCTGAAGCTTTTGCTGAAAGGTGACACCAGGTTGGGGCTTGCTGTTGCCTGCACAAGCGCTCAGGCCCCTGCGTGCTGAGGTGTCCCGCGGGCCCAGCACAGCGCTCTGCTTCAGCCACGTGACGAGGGCAGAAGAGAAATGCTTCCCTCGCGACTCTGCGAGCCTGCACGTGACTTTCCTGCCCATGCCCACCCCTGCACCCTGTGCTAGCTCAGCTCGCAGCCCGGTACTCCTTGCCCTGCCATAACGCCCGGCCCGGTGGCACAGCCCTCACCTCTTCGGCATCGACCGCCTCCCCTCCCCGACATGCCGCAAGTAAAGCCCCAGCCCTCGCCACCGTGTCGCTCACCGGTGTCCACCAAGGCTCCGCTTTGCCTACCTCCTCTCGCAGGAACATTTTCTCTGCCTCCAGCTTGAGCGTGGTCAGATACTGCCTGTACTCATTGAACTCCTTCAGAGTGCAAACCACCTATGGAGAGACGAGGGCAGAAATCCCCCAACAACTCTCAAGCCAGCTACGCAGACTGCCTGCCCCAAAACAGCCCAAACCCAGCGGCAGGGGAGCTGCTCCTCTGCACACCCTCCCCCTCCCTCCCCTCCCTCCCCTCCCCTCCCCACTGGTGGGGCCCCTGACTCCCCCCAGACAGGGCTGAGTGGTGCTCCTCGCCCAGCGCCAGGCCCTGCACCGCCTGCCTCCTCACCACTCAGACAGCGCAGGGCAGCCTGAGAAGAGCACGAGTGGCAATTGCCAGAGGGACGCTGGCGCTCCTTCTGCTCCCAGGGAAACCAGCCCCACAGCCCTGTGCCCTCCGCCAGCAACAGGCGGCTGCACCAAGCGCTCTGGGAACCCCGCTTGATGAGGACTCTTTTCCTCAGCCCCACGTCCAAACCTACTTTGCCCTCACTGCTGACGTAACCCTCTCTCTTCAGCCTCCGCAGGTTGTCCTTGCGTTTGTGGTAGGCCCGCAGGTGCGGGTCATGCAGGCTGTTGTATTCCGTGCTCAGGAGGCGGCAGTATGGATCTCCCAGATTGAAATAACCAGAGGGCTGGTGAAGCTGTAAGAGAGAGTTGCCAGAGTATGAAGGAGGCAGGAGAGAGCAGCAAAGAGGTGCCAAGCGGGACTCGTGAAAAGGTCAAGGTACTTGCAAGACCAACACTCTTCTCCATCCTTCTGAAGGCACCGAGAACAGCACAGCCAGACTGCAGGGCCAGGCTGGCCTGCGCTAGGCTGGGCTGGGCTGGGCTGGCTGGGCTGGGCTGGCTGGGCTGGGGGAGAGAAGACAAAGCCCACCAGCAAAGCAGGCATCTTAGGCCACCAGGAAGACCTTGCCACAACAGAAAGGAACCTTCCGAGTGAAAAGTGCAAGCCCGGCAGCTCAAAGGCAGCAACTGCATGAGGCACTGAAAACAGTCTCCTCGGGGTTCGGCAGGCCCAAGGGCTGTGTCAACTAACTCTGCCTCCAGGAAGTCTCCGCCTTGGGAAAAATGCACCGCAAGCTGGAGCAGGAGGAGGACACTGCGTGCCTTCCCCAAGCAGAGAAGCCCCAGCTTTTCCAAAGACGCCAACAAGGCAAGCAGGAGAAGCTTGGACTCTCCCTCAAGAGCGCCCCGCAGCCTGGCTCGACATTGCTGGAGGAGCCCGAAGGAAGGGCACGTTGGCCCGGAACCCGGGCACACTGCCGCCTGCTGCAGGCAGGGCCCCGGCCGCACGCTTGCACGCTGCCAGAAACCAGGCCAGAAAACCCACAAGTCCTCTTTTTGTCTCCGCGCCAGCGAGCCAGGAGCTTCCCTCTACTCCCCAGCGCTGCCACGTTGAAGGGCGGCAGCACCCACTGGACAGCAGGTGCCCACAAGGACTTCTTTGAATGACGGGGACCCCCTCAAAGAGGAGAGCTTTTCTACCCCTTTCTGCTCCCTTTACCTTCTCCCCCAGCTTTGTCCTGCAGAAGACAGGCTTGGAGCCGGGCAGCACAGGGATCTTCACCCCAAGGGGCAGCTCCAGCAGCCCAGTACCTCCTCCTGCCACTGGCTGGCTCCTGTTCCCTAGGAGCTAGAGAGAGGGAGACACTCGTGGGCACGCAGGCACTAGCTCCAGAAGCCTCCTGCACGGCACTTGCTAGAAAGCCTCTCGGAAGACTCCCACCAAGGCCAGCGCCAAGAGCGGCCCACTCAAAAGCTGCTCTCTGCTTCCTCGCCCCCCTCCCCACAACTCCCAGCCCTTCCTCAACCCACCGCCGCGTCCTTGCGCAGCAACCCCTCCCACCTGCCTAGCCGTAAGCCAGCCTGGGCAGACAGGCACCACTCCCTGCAAACTCTCCCCGGCCCCACCACCTTTGCAGCCCTCCCAGCTCCCCGCGCACGTCCCGACGCCCCAGAGCAGCCCTGCGTCTCCCAGGCTCCCGGGACGAGCCCTCTCCATCGGCCCCTTGCTCACCTCTCCCCTCTTCCCCCTGCGCTCAGCACTGCGTCCACCTTTCGGACGCCAGCACTCAGACGGTGCTCCATGGCTCCTTCCAAGAGCTCTCCTGGAGCTGCGACCCTGCGCTGGCACCTCTCGCTCCAGAGGCACTCAGCTGCGGCCACCACAGCCCGTCTCCCCGCGAGCGGCTATATAGAGCAGTCGCACATTGTTGCATCATCATGATGCCGCGCCACCGCACTGTTGCATGGTCGTCTTGCCACGCCGCCGCCCGGCCGCCCCGGGGCCCGCCTCCAGGCCCCTCGGGACACGCATCATGCGGGCCACCCGCTCTCGCTGACCCTGCTTTCAGCAGGGGGCCTCGACTACGTGCTCACCTGCTGCCCCTTCTTCCTCCTTGTACCTCTTCACCGTGGAATAGCAACACAGGATTCTGGCTGTGATGCCTGTTACTTCATGAAGAATGACAGGAAAGAAAAACTGTTGGTTGGTGGGAGCTGCGCATAGTAAAATGTAGCTGGAGTAGGTTCAGAATACTTTAACCAGGGAGTATTTTCAACAGCGGCATAAATAATACAGAGCGGAATTAAAAGCAGAGCGCGAATAAACCCAACTCTCCTAAGGGAAGATTCATAATGGCCTCTTTCATATGCACGGTATTTCTTTCTGGGGAGGAGAAGCCAGCTGAAAACCACAGAAAACAGCCAGGAAGAGCTCAAAATTCACTGCAATAAATACACCAATTGCAAAGCATGTTCTAGCTTGACCTCACCCATATTTGAAAACAAATACTTAAGAGTGTGCAGTGTGTACAGCGTCGGTTTCTCTTTTTTTGCCTCATATTCCACACTGCAGCAGCAGAGGAGAGAAAAAAACCTGCTTGAACCTACAGAAAGGAATTTTTTGGACTAAAGAGCACAGCTATTGCCATCTTCCATACCTGCCTCAACTCTGACCTCTAAACCCCAGTGTCCCTCTTCTGCCAGGAACTCAGCCATCTTTTCCAGATGCAGGAGCATGTCCCCACAATCCCCAGGAGACCTGCATCTCTATCAAAAGGCATTTGGAGCTCAAAGATGAACTGGCTGGCACCCTGGCCAGCAGCCCGGCCGCTCAGGCGCTCCCTGCAGAAGTCCCCTATCCGCATCCCCTACTCACTCCGATTTGCAGTTAGAGCCGTGGCTCTCTCACGGACCAAGCACAAGGCTAAGCTCGAGGTTGCAGGCATCCTGAGGCGAGAATCTCCCCTGAATGGGGGGCGTCCCACTTTCTGGAAATCTGGAGCGGGAGCGGGACAATGAATGGGCCAGAGAGAGAGAGACAGAAAGGAGTTACCGTGTGCCTTCTGGGAACGCGGCTTCAAACCCCCAATCCAACAGTTACGAAATTAGACAAAGTGCAACGGCTTCCCGGGGAGCAGACTCCCTGCATCCCCTCAGCCTGCCCAGCGGCCTGCTATTAGGGCACTCTTCTCCTTCGTGCTCAAGTCCATCCTCCAAAAGAGGCAAACAGATCTCAATGGCACTTTCTTTTCCCTTTACTGAACTAACTAACAGGGATCTCCTTTTATTCCTTTTCTCTCTTTGTGAAGAAGGAGATGAGTACCTAACTGCAGAAGATTTGTGCCCGAGACCCTGAATTGCAGGTGTTCAGCTCTGCCACTGAACGGCGGCAGCAGCCTGGATTCATCAGGCTGCTCCCTAATGCAAACAATCCCGACTGCCTGCACCTTGCCCATGCAAGGACATCTTGAAAAAGGAAGTGTTTTCTAGCACGGGAAACAAGGCTTGAACAATCCTCGTCTGCCTGGCCATTTTCCAAGGCAGCTGAAGATGCCCAGGCCCTGAACAGGGCACTTGTACTGAAAGCCCTGGAAGAGTTAACAGAAAAACACACTCCTCCTAGTATTGTAGGAAATGGAAAATGCTGGGCTGGTCAGGGGCTCGGGGAGTCGGGGTGCCTGGGCCCAGGGGGTCTGTCTCGCCTCCTTCCCCTCCCCAGCTCTTGGCTCACTCCCGGGGCTGCCCCGGCTGGCCCAGCTCCACCTGACCGGGACCCCATCGCACCGGGCTGTTTGGAGCTCACACCACCAGCACCCCGGGCAGCCCAGCCCTCACCTCAGCCGGCCCGCAGCTGGAGCAGAGACTGCGCCTCTCAGGACCACCATGGCCGCCTGGCAGCTGAGGAGGGGGAAAGGACAGCTGCCAGCATGCCCTGGGAACCAACATGGCGGCCTGGCAGCCCCGTGCCCCAGGCCTACAGCTCCCGGCATGCCCTGGGGCGCTCCTTCCTGCTGTCTGACCTGCGGGGACACCGTCCCCCGGCCCGGCCCCGCCCCCGCAGGCCCCATGGCCGCTCCCCGGGCTGCCCTGAGCCCGGCCCCGGAGCCCGGGGGAGCAGGAGGAGGAGGACGAGGACGAGGAGGAGGAGGTGGAGGTGGAGGACTTGAGAGGGCCAGAGCGGCAGAGAGGGTGGGTAGGGCGGTGGGTGGCAGGAGAGGGACAGGAGGTGGACAGAGGGACGAGGGACGGACAGGGAGGAGGAGAAGGGGGGGGAGCTGGGCAGGGAGTGGAGGAAGGAAAAATGGTGGTGAGGAGCCGGCACAGGGCTAGAGCGGGAAAGAGATGGAGGGAAGGGGACGGCGGGGTGCAGGAAGACAAAGAGTGCTAAGCAATGGCTACTTAACACACACATCTACTGCTGTTTTGCAAAGCAGCCTAATTCTGTGGCATCATCATCCATCCGCTTCTTTCCTGATGTAGACGTCCCTGGAGTGGGTCTTGCTGCAGTTCTTTATCTGTGATGCCAGAGAAGGGGAGGGTTTCCCAGAGGTATTGGAGGGGCTGGGATGCTGGCATGGTCCAGGGTAGTCCAGGGGTGTCCTTTCTTCTTCAGGCTGGGGGCTGTCCTTCTCCTCCTTCAAATGAGCCGGGGTCCTTTAGTCCTGCTGACTGAACCATGGCTATGCAGTATACATGGAAACTAGATGTTCTCAGCAAGTTGATACGATCTCCTAGTATAGAGACTATTTGGTGCAATAGTTAGGGAATGAGATTTTTCCTGGCAGTCCCTCCTTTTCTTTTGACCATCAGGGCACACTCTACTATTCCTTCTGGAAGGCATAAGTCGAGGTCGTAAGGTAATGCAACAGTGTAAACACATCTATAATTACAAAGCAAAACAAGAGAGTGAAGACAGCAACCCAAATCCTTTTAGTTCACAGTCCTCTCCCTAAGTCTGGAGCCCAGAGGTTAGCCAGCCAAATAGATTGAGGGGAGATCCCTGCCTTACTTCATGTAATATTTTGCAATGAGTCTTTATCTTGTTTCTATCAGTTTCCGTTTTCTGGTCTTGATTTACAGAAAACCCCAGCAGCTCTTCTTCAATAATGCACATCCTCTGTCCTGTCCTTCTAAAAGGTGGCCGGGGCTAATCAATTCTCTATTACCATTTGTGGTAATCATTGGATTTCTTCCTGTAGGGCTGTCATACTCTCTGCGCTTTCCTTAATGGCTTTTTCTCATTCTCTTGACACATTTGCAATAGCTCTTTCTAGTTTTGCGACCCTAAGCATGGGAGAAAAGCTGTTCCAGACAGGTGGAACTTAGTGCCACATTCTGTCGGAGAGCCGTAACACTTTTTCCTTTAGCTCTCAGTAGGTAGGGCTCCAGAGGCTGATCCTGGTTCTAACCTGTGCGGATGGTATTAATGCACTTAGAAGACACTTTTCAGCTCAGGTTGAGGATAACTCCTCGAGTGCCCTTTCTCCACCTCTCTACTATTGCCCTGGTAGTTGTGTCAATGGGTAGTATCATCTTCAGATAAGTCTGAATCCTGTAAGTTGTTTCCTGTGAAAGGGTTAGCATGTGCCAGATGTGGTTGTTAGGTAAACCAGGAAGGTTTGGAACGTGAGTAGATGACTCAGAGCAAGCAGGATCCTATAGGCCCGTAGTGGCAACCGAACTTTTAACATTATCTTTGGTTTGATTGTGGCTTCCTGCAGAATACCAAGTTAATCTGTCCGCGAATATCCACATTGTCTCCGAGTCTGCAGGGCCTGATAAACTCCATCCAGGAAGAACTCTACAGCGTGATGGCTTCTTACACTAGGTTTTATGTAAGGGCTTCTGGACAATCTCCCTTCCACGTTCGGTAAGGTTTTGGAAGAATCTGTGGAGGAATACCGATCGCCTTTAGGCATAGGAAGGCATCTATGGAACGTTGCAGGCATCAGACTCCCCTTTTCATCGGTATGGTCCTAAGGTCTGAATTGTCCCTTTCCATCCATTCTATTAATGTTAAGGCTCTCTTGGCATTTCCAGGTCCCAGCCCCTACAGAGTGAGTAAGGTTGTCAGTAGGTTTGCTCTGCAAGCATCCCCAGGGGTCTCCCTTCAGACTAGTGACAAACCCTTCTTGGCGGAAGGGCGGTATCCTTCCTTTCTTCCGTGAAAATTCCTAACGTAGATGCCCATCCTTGTACCTCGGAGAATTCAATGGGACAGATTCCCAGGAGCGGTGATTTCTGGGAGAGGATGGGCTTCTAGTGCTTATCCAAGGCGGGTTTCTTTGCCTCTGCTGCTGTAGTTTGGACTGTGGCGACGGTCGAATGCTGGAATGAATACGTATCATCCATAGTCCACCACAGGCTTCTAAGCAAGGCTGCCACATTAAAACCTAGGCTTCCAAATCACTATTAACAGGAAAACCAAACAGACACAAGTAGCAAAAATACCTCTCCCTTGGATAGAGAGGACAGCACTGGAATCAGAAGGGTTTCCGGACTCTGGAAACCCAGAAGGCATTTAAAGATCTAAAGCAAGCAGTCGTGGAAGCTCCCTCGTTAGCCCTGCCAGGCTACAACAAGTCTTTTCTATTCTATTTCCATCAACAGAAAGCAATAGCCGGTTGGCCCAGAAACGTCACCAAGCCGTAGCATATTACTGAGCAGAAGCAGACCTCGTAATTCAAGGCCTGATTTCATGCCCTGGGGCTGTTGCAGCAGCAGCTGTGATGATTGAGAAAGCAAGAACTATTGTCCTGGGGCACCTGCTAACACTAATGGTTCATTCCTTGCTTTGCAGTCCTCCTCTCCAGAGTTCAAGCAACTGTGGATGTGCCGCCGCTGGGAAGTACATTGCTTCATGGCAATAAACATAAATGGTCCTTGGCTTCTTTGACGGAACTTTCCATAAATGCACCAAGATAGACTCAAACACGCTGAGATGTCCCCGCCTTCGCTGGCCCTGCAGTGCGGGCAGCCGAGCGCCACACGGCAAAGCCCGCTGCATCTCCCCCAGGCTGTCTTGCCCTGGCTGGCTGCTGAGAGGAGGGACAGCGGGTGGTGACAGCCCGGGGGGTGACAGGAGGGACACCAGGCGGTGACAGGCCTGGGGGGTGACAGGCCATCGGGTGGTGATGGGCCCAGGACTGTTGGGAGTGCTACCACAGGCCTGGGGGGTGACAGGAGGTGATGCTGGGTGGTGAAGGCCATGGCGGTGACAGGAGGGCCAGCACAGGCCCGGGGGGTGACGGGAGGGATACCGCAGACCTGGGGGTGTGACAGGACACTGGACAGTGACAGGCGGGGGATGACAGGAGGGACACCGGGCAGTGAGAGGCCTGGGGGTGACAGGACACCGGACGGTGACAGGCCTTTTGTCATAATGCGCTGGGTCACGTGAGGCGTGCGGGGGTGGGTGCGGTGTGCCGTTGCGTGTGCGCAGTGACGCGCTCGCGGTGGCCCGTGCAGCTGGCGTCCGGGAAACGCCTCGGCGGAACACTGAGGCAGGGGCACCCGAGTTGCCATAGCGAGCGGTTGGGCCTGGGAGTGCTGCGTGCGAGAGAGAGAGCGGAGGCCGAGCCGGGGCCATGGGGGCCTCCCTCTGTCATCCGCCCGCCTGTTCACCTTCAACAGCCTCCACATCTCCCTGTGCGACCTCAAGCGCCAGATCACGGGCTGTGAGAAGCTGAAGGCGGCCAGCTGCGACCTGCACATCACTGGTGCCCAGACCAAAGAAGGTGCACGGGGGTGGCGGGGGCAGGGCCTCTGGGACCGCCGGGCTAGCGGCGGCGCAGACCGCCCCGTGGTGGCTGCGGCCTGCAGGAGCCGCACTCTGCTCTTTGTGGTTCGTCCCCATGTAGCGTGAGTCAGCCTGGGGCCCATCCCGCCGGCGTGCAGGGGACCGGGAGGGCAAGCAGCCCGGGATTAAGCGGAGTGGGAAGCGATAATGCGATCATGGGGCGTCATAATGGAGGGGTGTCAGCCTGCCAAGGTTTGGTGTGTTGTAGCAGTCGGTGCTGTGAGGTCTGGAAGGCGCCCAGCGCTGTGAGCTCTGCTGGATGGCAGTGGGGTGGAAGCGGCTGCTGGGGGTGCGTCGTTTGCATAGCCCAGCCCCCCCACATGCTGCAGAACGTCTGGGTCCCTGTGGCAGTTTTGGAATGGTCCCTCGCAGTTGGGTCAACGGACCCAGCGCAGCCAGTAGATCCTCTGCCTGGCATCAATCCGTTGGTACTGGTGATTCCAAAGAGGTGAAATTGGACTCTACGGGTCTCCTCAGAGGACCTTCAGGAGCTGTGGGCTGCGGGTGGGGACTGGCTCTCTTTCTCTGCTCCAGTGACTGGTCCCATTGCTCATAGGAAGTGGAACAGCTTTAGCAGGTGAATCTGCCCTCTCCCTTCTTCGGGGTTCCGGGAGCTGTTTTGGAGGTGAGGGAGATGGAACTTGATGGTCTTGAGCCAAACTGGAGAGAGCAGAGATGGACTGTAATTTATCTGACCTCAATTGTGTATCTGTAATGCAGTGTCATCGTCTCCGCCTGCACAACTGGACTAAGGTCCTCTTTTGTTTTCAAGGAGACAGCATGAATAAAGTCAGTGAATCTAGCGTGCGGTCTTTCTGACCAAATATAGAAGCATTTACTTTAGGATAAGGTAAACAGTACGTTGAACTCACTGGTTATCCTGACTAACTCTCCGTTGCCTAAAAGTGGGACCAAGTTTGGTGTGTCTACATTAGAGACATCCACGTTAAGTCGGATGACTCCCAGCCCAGTCGCCTGCGTTCCTCATCGGGTCTCTGACAACTCCGCTGTTAGCCCTTATTGAAGCCAAGTAGAAAAGAAAGCCTGAAATTGTCATTTGCTCTTTTGCAGCTTGACAGCCTGACTGCCACGGCAGAAGGAGCTTAACCCTTCACCCTGGCATAGATACCACCCCACACTATCCGGGTCCCGCGGGCCCAGGACAGCGCTCTGCTTCAGCCACGCGACAAAGGCAGAAGAGAAATGCTTCCCTCGCATGTTGTTATGTGCAGAATATAACGCAACGTCCAAGACAGAGGAAAAATCAAACGGAGGGCGCCCTTGGGCCTGGATGCCGTTCCAGAAACTACGAATTGCCTTCGCAGATGTGCCTCCAAAAGACCGACTAAAACACCTATAATGGATCAATTATTCTGTTGGGTAGAGGCATTCCCTACTCAAAAAGCAACTGCTCAAGTGGTTCTTAAAGCTTTCCTGAAAGATATCATACCACGTTTTGGAGTGCCTGAAGAAACAGACTCCGATAAAGGATCACATTTCACAGCTGAAATATCAGAGAACCTGTTTAAAGCTTTAGGAATTTGACAAAGACTGCATGCACCTTACCACCCCAATCCTCGGGACAGGGAGAGAGAATGAACTGTACTCTCAAGATTAACTGGCAAAAATTTGTAGAGAACTCAATTAAAATGGACAGAAGCTTACCATTAGCCCTGTGGGAATTAAGGCGATGCCCAAACGCAGGTCATAAATGAACTCCTTTGGAGATTTTATTCAGAAGACCAGATTGAATTCTGGGAACCTTTGCTCCAGCACACACAAGCCTTTTGGCAGGCGATGAAGGAGTTACCCAATATGTCTGATATCTACAAGACAGTTTTAAAAAGAAACAGTACAAAGCTGTAATTACACAAACTTTACCTTTAGGAAACTCTTTGCATCCATATCGACCCGGGAGATTATAAAGGTCTAGAAGACTAAAGATGCATCACAAGCCAAGTGCGAGGGTCCTGTGCAAGTATTGTTAGGCACTTACTCTGCTCTTAAAGTTGCAGCTAAAGATGCACGGATCCACCACTCTCAGGTGAAAGCCGCACCGAACTCCCGGTCATGACCCTCCTTTTGCTGCTGTTCAACACGATGGAGGAATTCCACTACACCACCTAACTCCAAGTTTCAGCTGGTGGCTATTATTGCCAAAGACTGCCTTCAATGATTCAGACTGCAAGCCTGTAATTATATACCCCAAAATGCAGCCGGAGGCCCGTGCACACTTGGAAGACTCACAGTCTCCCAACTATAAAAAATACCTCAGCCAACTCTTACACAAAAAGAAGCAGAAGGAGCCTATCTCAGGCTCTGCCACCGGAGTGGGACTCAAATGTCAATCTGGTGAGCAAAGCGGAAGCAGTAGCCTTAAGCCTGCCATTAGTGAGAGTCCCTGCACTGGCACTAGGTGCCAGCCTCCACCTGACAAAGGTGGCCTGTACGCTAGCAAAACTCCGGATGCCGCCACCACCACTTTGACTGCATTACTGCAAGAGGAACAACAGTCGAACAGGGAAGCAATCCTACAAAGCAGAGCAGCTGTAGATGACTTGTTACTTAGGGCCAACCCGGGTGTGAACGGAGGGAGGGCTCTGGGTGGCACCCAAGGGCACGCACAGGGCCGTGCTGGGTACCCAAAGGCAGGCAAAGGGCTCGGGCTGGGCACCGAAAGGCATACGGAGGGCTCAGGGCCGCTCCAAAGGGCAAACGGAGGGCCCTAGGAAGCCCAAAGAGAGAAACGGAGGGCCTGGGAGGCACCGCAAGGCAGTTTGGCAGCCCCTCGCTTGCCCCGAAAGGCCCACACCAGTCCCTAGGGGACATGGAAAGGCAGAGGTGCCTTGAGGAGACGAGAGGAGAAGAGGAGTCCGCTGGAAAGATGAAAAGCTGAAGGCCGCTCCGTTAGCGGGACACCGAAAGGCCCACCGAGGGCCCTGGGTGGGAACCCAGAGGCCCATCAGGAGCTCCTGAGGGACGAGAGAATACATGCACAGAAGAAGGCGCAGCCTTCAAGAGCACCTACAGATGGGACTCACACGAGGCATGAGTAGAGCTTTGCAGAGCTGGACCATCCTGTCCCATAGCCCTGACGCAAAGCTTTCTAAACAAGGCAGAAACATTGACTGCTTTTCTCTTCCCTACTCCAGGTTCCCTGTAAAACTGGGTCTTAGCCTGGCCGAGGCTGTAGGAGGGAGGAAGACGAGGGAAAACACTGCAGGGAAAATGCCCACACCCAGTAGGGCCTGGCGTGAATAAACGTAGGCACAAGCAAGCCCTTGGGAGCAAACTCTTTATTCTCTGCCAGGGGGAGCTGCCCGGGGCTCTGTGGCCCTGGAGCCGCACACCTCCTCAGGACACCCTCCACAAGGTTCCCAGCTACTGCCCTCTTGATCGACTCGGGCTGCACGGGCTCCTCCAGGAAAAGCTTTAGACGCACTGGTCTGCGCCCTGCTCCTGCCTGGCTAGGGGCTTTGGACCCGCTGGAGGCACGGGCTGCCTTGGGAACTGCGGGCCCGTGGAGGGGAGGGTGCCTGCGGTGCTCCCTGGCCTGCGTATACGCAGGGATTCCCACGCGGGCACCGAAGACTTCGCTGCGGCTCCGCAGGTGTAATCCCGGGACTTCGGAAGGCCTTCTCTTGGCCGGCGAGCATCTTGCTCAGCGCCGTGGAGGAGAGATGGGAGGAGAGGACGTGAGCTCTCCTCTTTGAGTTGTCCCGCTTCCTCTGAAGGCGTGACTATTGCAGGCAGGCTGAGAGGCGGCAGGACCTTCCTTGCTTGAAGCTTCTCGGATTTTGGCTCGGACTTCCTTCCTGCCTCTGACTTCTTCGTCAGGCTCTCCACAACTTCAAGGACGATGGTTTTGGCATACTCGAGCAATTCAGCATCCAGCTGCTCAGCTCTGGAGACGGCTTTTTGGATGCTCTCCTGGGCAATCTCGCGACTCACTCGTGAGACATCAGCAGCCTTTTGCTGGGCTTGCAACACGGGCAACTTGGCTCTCTTGCTTGCTTCTGGCGTCTGCCCTTCCGATGCTCTGGCTGCTCCTTGTCCTTCTGTCACGCCCGGAAGCTTCAGGGTCTCCGAAAACTGACAGCAAAAGTTCTTGTCAGAATCGAGCCGGTGCCATTTGGCTTAGAGCAAAGGGCACTGTAGCCCCCCTGGACCTCAGCAGGGTGAACCAGGTGCCGCGGGCCCTCAACTGGAAGCTAGTGGCTGCCTGGGTACCGCTGATCGTGGCCGGAGGACTGGCCCCAGGGCACAGCGGGCCCCCGCAGGGGCTGCTACTTCCAACGCGCTGGTTGGCTCCTGACTGCCACGGCAGAAGGAGCTTAACCCTTCACCCTGGCAGAGATACCACCCCACACTATCCGCAAACGCTTCCCAAGAGGCTCTTGCAGGGAATGGAGCCGGGCAATGTTTCAAGGGCCCCCCCAAATGAGAACTGGGCAACAGCAGGCACCCCTGAGCTAATCAAGACCTCCTGCAAGACAAAACCACCCCACGAACGGCCAAGCACCGGCACTCTCAGGTTCAGGAACACTGCATCTTTGGATGCAGAAGTCTTTGGATGAAAACCAGAGTTTTTCAACCAGACGCGAAAGCAGCACCATGGACCGTGCGGCCATTTAGTGCACGCAGCTCGCAGGTTCGCGCTAGATGTGCGAGTCCGTGCGCAGAAGCGGCCACTGAGAGTGCCCAGGCACGCTTTTGCGTCAGAAAGGGCTAGAGCCTCGTGTCCGAGAGACACCAGCCAGGCACCACCTCCTCAGCACCCAAGCACCGCTCGCAAGCCCCGAGCGGCTCTGTGCGTGGCAGCACCCTCTCCCGAGGCCCGCGTACCAACACGCTGCCGCACAGCGGAGGCGGCCCCAGCATCCACCCGCCTCCTACTCACCGGCCTCCCTTCCACAGCGGACTTTTTGGAGCTGCTCTGGCTGCCTGGCTCTCTCTTTCCCACCTGCTGCTGCTGCTGCTGCTGCTGTTGGCACTTGGCCTGCGGGAGGAGGCGTTGCTCTTTTTCAAGAGCCTCCGGTCTTTCACTCCGCTCCTTGATCCCACTCAGATGCCTGTCAAGAGAAAGGCAGGCAGCTGAGAAGGGGACGCTCTGTCCAGCTTGCCCAGGCCATTTTCCGCTCGGCCACTCCCATCGTCCTGCTCTGGGCTGCTTTGCTCCAGTACTCCCCACAGCACCTTCCAGCTGCCTGTCCGAGGCTCCAAACAGAGACCGGCACCGGCTCCTTCCACCGCTGGGCATTGTTTCTTTACTGGAACATGAGGCTCCAGGACTTCTCTCAGGGACCACGGGCCCCCTTGAAGAGCAAGCGTTACTTGCCCTTTTCTTACCTCGGCCTCCTCTTCCCCTCTCCACCCGGCAAAGTCTTTCTTTGCTCCGGCAGCAGCCGCTCTCGCAGGCGAGAAACGTCACTCCTCCCGGCAGTCTGGAGGCATCCTCTGCTTTGGCCAGCTCTTGCTGAAGCTTTTGCTGAAAGGTGACACCAGGTTGGGGCTTGCTGTTGCCTGCACAAGCGCTCAGGCCCCTGCGTGCTGAGGTGTCCCGCGGGCCCAGCACAGCGCTCTGCTTCAGCCACGTGACGAGGGCAGAAGAGAAATGCTTCCCTCGCGACTCTGCGAGCCTGCACGTGACTTTCCTGCCCATGCCCACCCCTGCACCCTGTGCTAGCTCAGCTCGCAGCCCGGTACTCCTTGCCCTGCCATAACGCCCGGCCCGGTGGCACAGCCCTCTTCCTCATCCCCTCCCCGACTCCCGCAAGTAAAGCCCCAGCCCTCGCCACCGTGTCGCTCACCGGTGTCCACCAAGGCTCCGCTTTGCCTCCTCTCGCAGGAACATTTTCTCTGCCTCCAGCTTGAGCGTGGTCAGATACTGCCTGTACTCATTGAACTCCTTCAGAGTGCAAACCACCTATGAGACGAGGGCAGAAATCCCCCAACAACTCTCACAGCTACGCAGACTGCCCAAAACAGCCCAAACCCAGCGGCAGGGGAGCTGCTCCTCTGCACACCCTCCCCTCCCCTCCCTCCCCTCCCCTCCCCCACTGGTGGGGCCCCTGACTCCCCCCAGACAGGGCTGAGCGGTGCTCCTCGCCCCAGCACCAGGCCCTGCACCGCCTGCCTCCTCACCGCTCAGGCAGCGCAGGGCAGCCTGAGAAGAGCACGAGTGGCAATTGCCAGAGGGACGCTGGCGCTCCTTCTGCTCCCAGGGAAACCAGCCCCACAGCCCTGTGCCCTCCGCCAGCAACAGGCGGCTGCACCAAGCGCTCTGGGAACCCCGCTTGATGAGGACTCTTTTCCTCAGCCCCACGTCCAAACCTACTTTGCCCTCACTGCTGACGTAACCCTCTCTCTTCAGCCTCCGCAGGTTGTCCTTGCGTTTGTGGTAGGCCCGCAGGTGCGGGTCATGCAGGCTGTTGTATTCCGTGCTCAGGAGGCGGCAGTATGGATCTCCCAGATTGAAATAACCAGAGGGCTGGTGAAGCTGTAAGAGAGAGTTGCCAGAGTATGAAGGAGGCAGGAGAGAGCAGCAAAGAGGTGCCAAGCGGGACTCGTGAAAAGGTCAAGGTACTTGCAAGACCAACACTCTTCTCCATCCTTCTGAAGGCACCGAGAACAGCACAGCCAGACTGCAGGGCCAGGCTGGCCTGCGCTAGGCTGGGCTGGCTGGGCTGGGCTGGGCTGGGCTGGGCTGGGGAGAGAAGACAAAGCCCACCAGCAAAGCAGGCATCTTAGGCCACCAGGAAGACCTTGCCACAACAGAAAGGAACCTTCCGAGTGAAAAGTGCAAGCCCGGCAGCTCAAAGGCAGCAACTGCATGAGGCACTGAAAACAGTCTCCTCGGGGTTCGGCAGGCCCAAGGGCTGTGTCAACTAACTCTGCCTCCAGGAAGTCTCCGCCTTGGGAAAAATGCACCGCAAGCTGGAGCAGGAGGAGGACACTGCGTGCCTTCCCCAAGCAGAGAAGCCCCAGCTTTTCCAAAGACGCCAACAAGGCAAGCAGGAGAAGCTTGGACTCTCCCTCAAGAGCGCCCCGCAGCCTGGCTCGACATTGCTGGAGGAGCCCGAAGGAAGGGCACGTTGGCCCGGAACCCGGGCACACTGCCGCCTGCTGCAGGCAGGGCCCCGGCCGCACGCTTGCACGCTGCCAGAAACCAGGCCAGAAAACCCACAAGTCCTCTTTTTGTCTCCGCGCCAGCGAGCCAGGAGCTTCCCTCTACTCCCCAGCGCTGCCACGTTGAAGGGCGGCAGCACCCACTGGACAGCAGGTGCCCACAAGGACTTCTTTGAATGACGGGGACCCCCTCAAAGAGGAGAGCTTTTCTACCCCTTTCTACTCCCTTTACCTTCTCCCCCAGCTTTGTCCTGCAGAAGACAGGCTTGGAGCCGGGCAGCACAGGGATCTTCACCCCAAGGGGCAGCTCCAGCAGCCCAGTACCTCCTCCTGCCACTGGCTGGCTCCTGTTCCCTAGGAGCTAGAGAGAGGGAGACACTCGTGGGCACGCAGGCACTAGCTCCAGAAGCCTCCTGCACGGCACTTGCTAGAAAGCCTCTCGGAAGACTCCCACCAAGGCCAGCGCCAAGAGCGGCCCACTCAAAAGCTGCTCTCTGCTTCCTCGCCCCCTCCCCACAACTCCCAGCCCTTCCTCAACCCACCGCCGCGTCCTTGCGCAGCAACCCCTCCCACCTGCCTAGCCGTAAGCCAGCCTGGGCAGACAGGCACCACTCCCTGCAAACTCTCCCCGGCCCCACCACCTTTGCAGCCCTCCCAGCTCCCCGCGCACGTCCCGAGGCCCCAGAGCAGCCCTGCGTCTCCCAGGCTCCCGGGACGAGCCCTCTCCATCGGCCCCTTGCTCACCTCTCCCCTCTTCCCCCTGCGCTCAGCACTGCGTCCACCTTTCGGACGCCAGCACTCAGACGGTGCTCCATGGCTCCTTCCAAGAGCTCTCCTGGAGCTGCGACCCTGCGCTGGCACCTCTCGCTCCAGAGGCACTCAGCTGCGGCCACCACAGCCCGTCTCCCCGCGAGCGGCTATATAGAGCAGTCGCACATTGTTGCATCATCATGATGCCGCGCCACCGCACTGTTGCATGGTCGTCTTGCCACGCCGCCGCCCGGCCGCCCCGGGGCCCGCCTCCAGGCCCCTCGGGACACGCATCATGCGGGCCACCCGCTCTCGCTGACCCTGCTTTCAGCAGGGGGCCTCGACTACTGCTCACCTGCTGCCCCTTCTTCCTCCTTGTACCTCTTCACCGTGGAATAGCAACACAGGATTCTGGCTGTGATGCCTGTTATTTCACGAAGAATGACAGGAAAGAAAAACTGTTGGTTGGTGGGAGCTGCGCGTAGTAAAATGTAGCTGGAGTAGGTTCAGAATACTTTAACCAGGGAGTATTTTCAACAGCGGCATAAATAATACAGAGCGGAATTAAAAGCAGAGCGCGAATAAACCCACTCTCCTAAGGGAAGATTCATAATGGCCTCTTTCATATGCACGGTATTTCTTTCTGGGGAGGAGAAGCCAGCTGAAAACCACAGAAAACAGCCAGGAAGAGCTCAAAATTCACTGCAATAAATACACCAATTGCAAAGCATGTTCTAGCTTGACCTCACCCATATTTGAAAACAAATACTTAAGAGTGTGCAGTGTGTACAGCGTCGGTTTCTCTTTTTTTGCCTCCTATTCCACACTGCAGCAGCAGAGGAGAGAAAAAAACCTGCTTGAACCTACAGAAAGGAATTTTTTGGACTAAAGAGCACAGCTATTGCCATCTTCCATACCTGCCTCAACTCTGACCTCTAAACCCCAGTGTCCCTCTTCTGCCAGGAACTCAGCCATCTTTTCCAGATGCAGGAGCATGTCCCCACAATCCCCAGGAGACCTGCATCTCTATCAAAAGGCATTTGGAGCTCAAAGATGAACTGGCTGGCACCCTGGCCAGCAGCCCGGCCGCTCAGGCGCTCCCTGCAGAAGTCCCCTATCCGCATCCCCTACTCACTCCGATTTGCAGTTAGAGCCGTGGCTCTCTCACGGACCAAGCACAAGGCTAAGCTCGAGGTTGCAGGCATCCTGAGGCGAGAATCTCCCCTGAATGGGGGGCGTCCCACTTTCTGGAAATCTGGAGCGGGAGCGGGACAATGAATGGGCCAGAGAGAGAGAGACAGAAAGGAGTTACCGTGTGCCTTCTGGGAACGCGGCTTCAAACCCCCAATCCAACAGTTACGAAATTAGACAAAGTGCAACGGCTTCCCGGGGAGCAGACTCCCTGCATCCCCTCAGCCTGCCCAGCGGCCTGCTATTAGGGCACTCTTCTCCTTCGTGCTCAAGTCCATCCTCCAAAAGAGGCAAACAGATCTCAATGGCACTTTCTTTTCCCTTTACTGAACTAACTAACAGGGATCTCCTTTTATTCCTTTTCTCTCTTTGTGAAGAAGGAGATGAGTACCTAACTGCAGAAGATTTGTGCCCGAGACCCTGAATTGCAGGTGTTCAGCTCTGCCACTGAACGGCGGCAGCAGCCTGGATTCATCAGGCTGCTCCCTAATGCAAACAATCCCGACTGCCTGCACCTTGCCCATGCAAGGACATCTTGAAAAAGGAAGTGTTTTCTAGCACGGGAAACAAGGCTTGAACAATCCTCGTCTGCCTGGCCATTTTCCAAGGCAGCTGAAGATGCCCAGGCCCTGAACAGGGCACTTGTACTGAAAGCCCTGGAAGAGTTAACAGAAAAACACACTCCTCCTAGTATTGTAGGAAATGGAAAAATGCTGGGCTGGCTCAGGGGGGCTCGGGGAGTCGGGGTGCCTGGGCCCAGGGGGGTCTGTCTCCGTCTCCTTCCCCTCCCCAGCTCTTGGCTCACTCCCGGGGCTGCCCCGGCTGGGCCCAGCTCCACCTGACCGGGACCCCATCGCACCGGGCTGTTTGGAGCTCACCACCACCAGCACCCCCGGGCAGCCCCAGCCCTCACCTCAGCCGGCCCGCAGCTGGAGCAGAGACTGCGCCTCTCAGGACCACCATGGCCGCCTGGCAGCTGAGGAGGGGGAAAGGACAGCTGCCAGCATGCCCTGGGAACCAACATGGCGGCCTGGCAGCCCCGTGCCCCAGGCCTACAGCTCCCGGCATGCCCTGGGGCGCTCCTTCCTGCTGTCTGACCCTGCGGGGACACCGTCCCCCGGCCCGGCCCGCCCCCCCGCAGGCCCCATGGCCGCCTCCCCGGGGCTGCCCTGAGCCCGGCCCCGGAGCCCCGGGGGAGCAGGGAGGAGGACGAGGAGGAGGACGAGGACGAGGAGGAGGAGGTGGAGGTGGAGGACTTGAGAGGGCCAGAGCGGCAGAGAGGGGTGGGGTAGGGCGGTGGGGTGGCAGGAGAGGGACAGGAGGTGGACAGAGGGACGAGGGACGGACAGAGGGAGGAGGAGAAGGGGGGGGAGCTGGGCAGGGAGTGGAGGAAGGAAAAATGGTGGTGAGGAGCCGGCACAGGGCTAGAGCGGGAAAGAGATGGAGGGGAAGGGGACGGCGGGGTGCAGGAAGACAAAGAGTGCTAAGCAATGGCTACTTAACACACACATCTACTGCTGTTTTGCAAAGCAGCCCTAATTCTGTGGCATCATCATCCATCCGCTTCTTTCCTGATGTAGACGTCCCTGGAGTGGGTCTTGCTGCAGTTCTTTATCTGTGATGCCAGAGAAGGGGAGGGTTTCCCAGAGGTATTGGAGGGGCTGGGATGCTGGCATGGTCCAGGGTAGTCCAGGGTGTCCTTTCTTCTTCAGGCTGGGGGCTGTCCTTCTCCTCCTTCAAATGAGCCGGGGTCCTTTAGTCCTGCTGACTGAACCATGGCTATGCAGTATACAATGGAAACTAGATGTCTCTTAAGCAAGTTGATACGATCTCCTAGTATAGAGACTATTTGGTGCAATAGTTAGGGAATGAGATTTTTCCTGGCAGTCCCTCCTTTTCTTTTGACCATCAGGGGCACACTCTACTATTCCTTCTGGAAGGCATAAGTCGAGGTCGTAAGGTAATGCAACAGTGTAAACACACATCTATAATTACAAAGCAAAACAAGAGAGTGAAGACAGCAACCCAAATCCTTTTAGTTCACAGTCCTCTCCCTAAGTCTGGGAGCCCAGAGGTTAGCCAGCCAAATAGATTGAGGGGAGATCCCTGCCTTACTTCATGTAATATTTTGCAATGAGTCTTTATCTTGTTTCTATCAGTTTCCGTTTTCTGGTCTTGATTTACAGAAAACCCCAGCAGCTCTTCTTCAATAATGCACATCCTCTGTCCTGTCCTTCTAAAAGGTGGGCCGGGGCTAATCAATTCTCTATTACCATTTGTGGTAATCATTGGATTTCTTCCTGTAGGGCTGTCATACTCTCTGCGCTTTCCTTAATGGCTTTTTCTCATTCTCTTGACACATTTGCAATAGCTCTTTCTAGTTTTGCGACCCCTAAGCATGGGAGAAAAGCTGTTCCAGACAGGTGGAACTTAGTGCCACATTCTGTCGGAGAGCCGTAACACTTTTTCCTTTAGCTCTCAGTAGGTAGGGGCTCCAGAGGCAGAAGAGATCCTGGTTCTAACCTGTGCGGATGGTATTAATGCACTTAGAAGACACTTTTCAGCTCAGGTTGAGGGTAACTCCTCGAGTGCCCTTTCTCCACCTCTCTACTATTGCCCTGGTAGTTGTGTCAATGGGTAGTATCATCTTCAGATAAGTCTGAATCCTGTAAGTTGTTTCCTGTGAAAGGGTTAGCATGTGCCAGATGTGGTTGTTTAGGTAAACCAGGAAGGTTTGGAACGTGAGTAGATGACTCAGAGCAAGCAGGATCCTATAGGCCCGTAGTGGCAACCGAACTTTTAACATTATCTTTGGTTTGATTGTGGCTTCCTGCAGAATACCAAGTTAATCTGTCCGCGAATATCCACATTGTCTCCGAGTCTGCAGGGCCTGATAAACTCCATCAGGAGGAAACTCTACACCGTGATGGCTTCTTACACTAGGTTTTATGTAAGGGCTTCTGGACAATCTCCCTTCCACGTTCGGTAAGGTTTTGGAAGAATCTGTGGAGGAATACCGATCGCCTTTAGGCATAGGAAGGCATCTATGGAACGTTGCAGGCATCAGACTCCCCTTTTCATCGGTATGGTCCTAAGGTCTGAATTGTCCCTTTCCATCCATTCTATTAATGTTAAGGCTCTCTTGGCATTTCCAGGTCCCAGCCCCTACAGAGTGAGTAAGGTTGTCAGTAGGTTTGCTCTGCAAGCATCCCCAGGGGTCTCCCTTCAGACTAGTGACAAACCCTTCTTGGCGGAAGGGCGGTATCCTTCCTTTCTTCCGTGAAAATTCCTAACGTAGATGCCCATCCTTGTACCTCGGAGAATTCAATGGGACAGATTCCCAGGAGCGGTGATTTCTGGGAGAGGATGGGCTTCTAGTGCTTATCCAAGGCGGGTTTCTTTGCCTCTGCTGCTGTAGTTTGGACTGTGGCGACGGTCGAATGCTGGAATGAATACGTATCATCCATAGTCCACCACAGGCTTCTAAGCAAGGCTGCCACATTAAAACCTAGGCTTCCAAATCACTATTAACAGGAAAACCAAACAGACACAAGTAGCAAAAATACCTCTCCCTTGGATAGAGAGGACAGCACTGGAATCAGAAGGGTTTCCGGACTCTGGAAACCCAGAAGGCATTTAAAGATCTAAAGCAAGCAGTCGTGGAAGCTCCCTCGTTAGCCCTGCCAGGCTACAACAAGTCTTTTCTATTCATTTCCATCAACAGAAAGCAATAGCCGGTTGGCCCAGAAACGTCACCAAGCCGTAGCATATTACTGAGCAGAAGCAGACCTCGTAATTCAAGGCCTGATTTCATGCCCTGGGGCTGTTGCAGCAGCAGCTGTGTGATGATTGAGAAAGCAAGAACTATTGTCCTGGGGCACCTGCTAACACTAATGGTTCATTCCTTGCTTTGCAGTCCTCCTCTCCAGAGTTCAAGCAACTGTGGATGTGCCGCCGCTGGGAAGTACATTGCTTCATGGCAATAAACATAAATGGTCCTTGGCTTCTTTGACGGAACTTTCCATAAATGCACCAAGATAGACTCAAACACGCTGAGATGTCCCCCGCCTTCGCTGGCCCTGCAGTGCGGGCAGCCGAGCGCCACACGGCAAAGCCCGCTGCATCTCCCCCAGGCTGTCTTGCCCTGGCTGGCTGCTGAGAGGAGGGGACAGCGGGTGGTGACAGCCCGGGTGACAGGGGGACAGGCGGTGACAGGCCTGGGGGTGACAGGCCACGGTGAGGCCCAGGACTGGGACACCAGGCCGGTGACAGGCGGTGACAGGTGGGGTGACAGGCCATCGGGTGGTGATGGGCCCAGGACTGTTGGGAGTGCTACCACAGGCCTGGGGGGTGACAGGAGGTGATGCTGGGTGGTGAAGGCCATGGCGGTGACAGGAGGGCCAGCACAGGCCCGGGGGTGACGGGAGGGATACCGCAGACCTGGGGGTGTGACAGGACACTGGACAGTGACAGGCGCGGGGGATGACAGGAGGGACACCGGGCAGTGAGAGGCCTGGGGGGTGACAGGACACCGGGGTGACAGGCCTTTTGTCATAATGCGCTGGGTCACGTGAGGCGTGCGGGGTGGGTGCGGTGTGCCGTTGCGTGTGCGCAGTGACGCGCTCGCGGTGGCCCGTGCAGCTGGCGTCCGGGAAACGCCTCGGCGGAACACTGAGGCAGGGGCACCCGAGTTGCCATAGCGAGCGGTTGGGCCTGGGAGTGCTGCGTGCGAGAGAGAGAGCGGAGGCCGAGCCGGGGCCATGGGGGCCTCTCCCTGTCATCCGCCCGCCTGTTCACCTTCAACAGCCTCCACATCTCCCTGTGCGACCTCAAGCGCCAGATCACGGGCTGTGAGAAGCTGAAGGCGGCCAGCTGCGACCTGCACATCACTGGTGCCCAGACCAAAGAAGGTGCACGGGGGTGGCGGGGGCAGGGCCTCTGGGACCGCCGGGCTAGCGGCGGCGCAGACCGCCCCGTGGTGGCTGCGGCCTGCAGGAGCCGCACTCTGCTCTTTGTGGTTCGTCCCCATGTAGCGTGAGTCAGCCTGGGGCCCATCCCGCCGGCGTGCAGGGGGACCGGAGGGCAAGCAGCCGGGGATTAAGCGGAGTGGGAAGCGATAATGCGATCATGGGGCGTCATAATGGAGGGGTGTCAGCCTGCCAAGGTTTGGTGTGTTGTAGCAGTCGGTGCTGTGAGGTCTGGAAGGCGCCCAGCGCTGTGAGCTCTGCTGGATGGCAGTGGGGTGGAAGCGGCTGCTGGGGGTGCGTCGTTTGCATAGCCCAGCCCCCCCCACATGCTGCAGAACGTCTGGGTCCCTGTGGCAGTTTTGGAATGGTCCCTCGCAGTTGGGTCAACGGACCCAGCGCAGCCAGTAGATCCTCTGCCTGGCATCAATCCGTTGGTACTGGTGATTCCAAAGAGGTGAAATTGGACTCTACGGGTCTCCTCAGAGGACCTTCAGGAGCTGTGGGCTGCGGGTGGGGACTGGCTCTCTTTCTCTGCTCCAGTGACTGGTCCCATTGCTCATAGGAAGTGGAACAGCTTTAGCAGGTGAATCTGCCCTCTCCCTTCTTCTGGGGGTTCCGGGAGCTGTTTTGGAGGTGAGGGAGATGGAACTTGATGGTCTTGAGCCAAACTGGAGAGAGCAGAGATGGACTGTAATTTATCTGACCTCAATTGTGTATCTGTAATGCAGTGTCATCGTCTCCGCCTGCACAACTGGACTAAGGTCCTCTTTTGTTTTCAAGGAGACAGCATGAATAAAGTCAGTGAATCTAGCGTGCGGTCTTTCTGACCAAATATAGAAGCATTTACTTTAGGATAAGGTAAACAGTACGTTGAACTCACTGGTTATCCTGACTAACTCTCCGTTGCCTAAAAGTGGGACCAAGTTGGTGTGTCTACATTAGAGACATCCACGTTAAGTCGGATGACTCCCAGCCCAGTCGCCTGCGTTCCTCATCGGGTCTCTGACAACTCCGCTGTTAGCCCTTATTGAAGCCAAGTAGAAAAGAAAGCCTGAATTGTCATTTGCTCTTTTGCAGCTTGACAGCCTGACTGCCACGGCAGAAGGAGCTTAACCCTTCACCCTGGCATAGATACCACCCCACACTATCCGGCTCCCGCGGGCCCAGGACAGCGCTCTGCTTCAGCCACGCGACAAAGGCAGAAGAGAAATGCTTCCCTCGCATGTTTGTTATGTGCAGAATATAACGCAACGTCCAAGACAGAGGAAAAATCAAACGGAGGGCGCCCTTGGGCCTGGATGCCGTTCCAGAAACTACGAATTGCCTTCGCAGATGTGCCTCCAAAAGACCGACTAAAACACCTATAATGGATCAATTATTCTGTTGGGTAGAGGCATTCCCTACTCAAAAAGCAACTGCTCAAGTGGTTCTTAAAGCTTTCCTGAAAGATATCATACCACGTTTTGGAGTGCCTGAAGAAACAGACTCCGATAAAGGATCACATTTCACAGCTGAAATATCAGAGAACCTGTTTAAAGCTTTAGGAATTTGACAAAGACTGCATGCACCTTACCACCCCCAATCCTCGGGACAGGGAGAGAGAATGAACTGTACTCTCAAGATTAACTGGCAAAAATTTGTAGAGAAACTCAATTAAAATGGACAGAAGCTTCACCATTAGCCCTGTGGGAATTAAGGCGATGCCCAAACGCAGGTCATAAATGAACTCCTTTGGAGATTTTATTCAGAAGACCAGATTGAATTCTGGGAACCTTTGCTCCAGCACACACAAGCCTTTTGGCAGGCGATGAAGGAGTTACCCAATATGTCTGATATCTACAAGACAGTTTTAAAAAGAAACAGTACAAAGCTGTAATTACACAAACTTTACCTTTAGGAAACTCTTTGCATCCATATCGACCCGGGAGATTATAAAGGTCTAGAAGACTAAAGATGCATCACAAGCCAAGTGCGAGGGTCCTGTGCAAGTATTGTTAGGCACTTACTCTGCTCTTAAAGTTGCAGCTAAAGATGCACGGATCCACCACTCTCAGGTGAAAGCCGCACCGAACTCCCGGTCATGACCCTCCTTTTGCTGCTGTTCAACACGATGGAGGAATTCCACTACACCACCTAACTCCAAGTTTCAGCTGGTGGCTATTATTGCCAAAGACTGCCTTCAATGATTCAGACTGCAAGCCTGTAATTATATACCCCAAAATGCAGCCGGAGGCCCGTGCACACTTGGAAGACTCACAGTCTCCCAACGACAAAAAAATACCTCAGCCAACTCTTACACAAAAAGAAGCAGAAGGAGCCTATCTCAGGCTCTACCACCGGAGTGGGACTCAAATGTCAATCTGGTGAGCAAAGCGGAAGCAGTAGCCTTAAGCCTGCCATTAGTGAGAGTCCCTGCACTGGCACTAGGTGCCAGCCTCCACCTGACAAAGGTGGCCTGTACGCTAGCAAAACTCCGGATGCCGCCACCACCACTTTGACTGCATTACTGCAAGAGGAACAACAGTCGAACAGGGAAGCAATCCTACAAAGCAGAGCAGCTGTAGATGACTTGTTACTTAGGGCCAACCCCGGGTGTGAACGGAGGGAGGGCTCTGGGTGGCACCCAAGGGCACGCACAGGGCCGTGCTGGGTACCCAAAGGCAGGCAAAGGGCTCGGGCTGGGCACCGAAAGGCATACGGAGGGCTCAGGGCCGCACCAAAGGGCAAACGGAGGGCCCTAGGAAGCCCAAAGAGAGAAATGGAGGGCCTCGGGAGGCACCGCAAGGCAGTTTGGCAGCCCCTCGCTTGCCCCGAAAGGCCCACACCAGTCCCTAGGGGACATGGAAAGGCAGAGGTGCCTTGAGGAGACGAGAGGAGAAGAGGAGTCCGCTGGGAAAGATGAAAAGCTGAAGGCCGCTCCGTTAGCGGGACACCGAAAGGCCCACCGAGGGCCCTGGGTGGGAACCCAGAGGCCCATCAGGAGCTCCTGAGGGGACGAGAGAATACATGCACAGAAGAAGGCGCAGCCTTCAAGAGCACCTACAGATGGGACTCACACGAGGCATGAGTAGAGCTTTGCAGAGCTGGACCATCCTGTCCCATAGCCCTGACGCAAAGCTTTCTAAACAAGGCAGAAACATTGACTGCTTTTCTCTTCCCTACTCCAGGTTCCCTGTAAAACTGGGTCTTAGCCTGGCCGAGGCTGTAGGAGGGAGGAAGACGAGGGAAAACACTGCAGGGAAAATGCCCACACCCAGTAGGGCCTGGCGTGAATAAACGTAGGCACAAGCAAGCCCTTGGGAGCAAACTCTTTATTCTCTGCCAGGGGGAGCTGCCCGGGGGCTCTGTGGCCCTGGAGCCGCACACCTCCTCAGGACACCCTCCACAAGGTTCCCAGCTACTGCCCTCTTGATCGACTCGGGCTGCACGGGCTCCTCCAGGAAAAGCTTTAGACGCACTGGTCTGCGCCCTGCTCCTGCCTGGCTAGGGGGCTTTGGACCCGCTGGAGGCACGGGCTGCCTTGGGAACTGCGGGCCCGTGGAGGGGAGGGTGCCTGCGGTGCTCCCTGGCCTGCGTATACGCAGGGATTCCCACGCGGGCACCGAAGACTTCGCTGCGGCTCCGCAGGTGTAATCCCGGGACTTCGGAAGGCCTTCTCTTGGCCGGCGAGCATCTTGCTCAGCGCCGTGGAGGAGAGATGGGAGGAGAGGACGTGAGCTCTCCTCTTTGAGTTGTCCCGCTTCCTCTGAAGGCGTGACTATTGCAGGCAGGCTGAGAGGCGGCAGGACCTTCCTTGCTTGAAGCTTCTCGGATTTTGGCTCGGACTTCCTTCCTGCCTCTGACTTCTTCGTCAGGCTCTCCACAACTTCAAGGACGATGGTTTTGGCATACTCGAGCAATTCAGCATCCAGCTGCTCAGCTCTGGAGACGGCTTTTTGGATGCTCTCCTGGGCAATCTCGCGACTCACTCGTGAGACATCAGCAGCCTTTTGCTGGGCTTGCAACACGGGCAACTTGGCTCTCTTGCTTGCTTCTGGCGTCTGCCCTTCCGATGCTCTGGCTGCTCCTTGTCCTTCTGTCACGCCCGGAAGCTTCAGGGTCTCCGAAAACTGACAGCAAAAGTTCTTGTCAGAATCGAGCCGGTGCCATTTGGCTTAGAGCAAAGGGCACTGTAGCCCCCCTGGACCTCAGCAGGGTGAACCAGGTGCCGCGGGCCCTCAACTGGAAGCTAGTGGCTGCCTGGGTACCGCTGATCGTGGCCGGAGGACTGGCCCCAGGGCACAGCGGGCCCCCGCAGGGGCTGCTACTTCCAACGCGCTGGTTGGCTCCTGACTGCCACGGCAGAAGGAGCTTAACCCTTCACCCTGGCAGAGATACCACCCCACACTATCCGCAAACGCTTCCCAAGAGGCTCTTGCAGGGAATGGAGCCGGGCAATGTTTCAAGGGCCCCCCCAAATGAGAACTGGGCAACAGCAGGCACTCCCCTGAGCTAATCAAGACCTCCTGCAAGACAAAACCACCCCACGAACGGCCAAGCACCGGCACTCTCAGGTTCAGGAACACTGCATCTTTGGATGCAGAAGTCTTTGGATGAAAACCAGAGTTTTTCAACCAGACGCGAAAGCAGCACCATGGACCGTGCGGCCATTTAGTGCACGCAGCTCGCAGGTTCGCGCTAGATGTGCGAGTCCGTGCGCAGAAGCGGCCACTGAGAGTGCCCAGGCACGCTTTTGCGTCAGAAAGGGCTAGAGCCTCGTGTCCGAGAGACACCAGCCAGGCACCACCTCCTCAGCACCCAAGCACCGCTCGCAAGCCCCGAGCGGCTCTGTGCGTGGCAGCACCCTCTCCCGAGGCCCGCGTACCAACACGCTGCCGCACAGCGGAGGCGGCCCCAGCATCCACCCGCCTCCTACTCACCGGCCTCCCTTCCACAGCGGACTTTTTGGAGCTGCTCTGGCTGCCTGGCTCTCTCCTCTTTCCCACCTGCTGCTGCTGCTGCTGCTGCTGTTGGCACTTGGCCTGCGGGAGGAGGCGTTGCTCTTTTTCAAGAGCCTCCGGTCTTTCACTCCGCTCCTTGATCCCACTCAGATGCCTGTCAAGAGAAAGGCAGGCAGCTGAGAAGGGGACGCTCTGTCCAGCTTGCCCAGGCCATTTTCCGCTCGGCCACTCCCATCGTCCTGCTCTGGGCTGCTTTGCTCCAGTACTCCCCACAGCACCTTCCAGCTGCCTGTCCGAGGCTCCAAACAGAGACCGGCACCGGCTCCTTCCACCGCTGGGCATTGTTTCTTTACTGGAACATGAGGCTCCAGGACTTCTCTCAGGGACCACGGGCCCCCTTGAAGAGCAAGCGTTACTTGCCCTTTTCTTACCTCGGCCTCCTCTTCCCCTCTCCACCCGGCAAAGTCTTTCTTTGCTCCGGCAGCAGCCGCTCTCGCAGGCGAGAAACGTCACTCCCTCCCGGCAGTCTGGAGGCATCCTCTGCTTTGGCCAGCTCTTGCTGAAGCTTTTGCTGAAAGGTGACACCAGGTTGGGGCTTGCTGTTGCCTGCACAAGCGCTCAGGCCCCTGCGTGCTGAGGTGTCCCGCGGGCCCAGCACAGCGCTCTGCTTCAGCCACGTGACGAGGGCAGAAGAGAAATGCTTCCCTCGCGACTCTGCGAGCCTGCACGTGACTTTCCTGCCCATGCCCACCCCTGCACCCTGTGCTAGCTCAGCTCGCAGCCCGGTACTCCTTGCCCTGCCATAACGCCCGGCCCGGTGGCACAGCCCTCACCTCTTCGGCATCGACCGCCTCCCCTCCCCGACATGCCGCAAGTAAAGCCCCAGCCCTCGCCACCGTGTCGCTCACCGGTGTCCACCAAGGCTCCGCTTTGCCTACCTCCTCTCGCAGGAACATTTTCTCTGCCTCCAGCTTGAGCGTGGTCAGATACTGCCTGTACTCATTGAACTCCTTCAGAGTGCAAACCACCTATGGAGAGACGAGGGCAGAAATCCCCCAACAACTCTCAAGCCAGCTACGCAGACTGCCTGCCCCAAAACAGCCCAAACCCAGCGGCAGGGGAGCTGCTCCTCTGCACACCCTCCCCTCCCTCCCTCCCCTCCCCTCCCCACTGGTGGGGCCCCTGACTCCCCCCAGACAGGGCTGAGTGCTCCTCGCCCAGCGCCAGGCCCTGCACCGCCTGCCTCCTCACCACTCAGACAGCGCAGGGCAGCCTGAGAAGAGCACGAGTGGCAATTGCCAGAGGGACGCTGGCGCTCCTTCTGCTCCCAGGGAAACCAGCCCCACAGCCCTGTGCCCTCCGCCAGCAACAGGCGGCTGCACCAAGCGCTCTGGGAACCCCGCTTGATGAGGACTCTTTTCCTCAGCCCCACGTCCAAACCTACTTTGCCCTCACTGCTGACGTAACCCTCTCTCTTCAGCCTCCGCAGGTTGTCCTTGCGTTTGTGGTAGGCCCGCAGGTGCGGGTCATGCAGGCTGTTGTATTCCGTGCTCAGGAGGCGGCAGTATGGATCTCCCAGATTGAAATAACCAGAGGGCTGGTGAAGCTGTAAGAGAGAGTTGCCAGAGTATGAAGGAGGCAGGAGAGAGCAGCAAAGAGGTGCCAAGCGGGACTCGTGAAAAGGTCAAGGTACTTGCAAGACCAACACTCTTCTCCATCCTTCTGAAGGCACCGAGAACAGCACAGCCAGACTGCAGGGCCAGGCTGGCCTGCGCTAGGCTGGGCTGGGCTGGGCTGGGCTGGGCTGGGCTGGGGAGAGAAGACAAAGCCCACCAGCAAAGCAGGCATCTTAGGCCACCAGGAAGACCTTGCCACAACAGAAAGGAACCTTCCGAGTGAAAAGTGCAAGCCCGGCAGCTCAAAGGCAGCAACTGCATGAGGCACTGAAAACAGTCTCCTCGGGGTTCGGCAGGCCCAAGGGCTGTGTCAACTAACTCTGCCTCCAGGAAGTCTCCGCCTTGGGAAAAATGCACCGCAAGCTGGAGCAGGAGGAGGACACTGCGTGCCTTCCCCAAGCAGAGAAGCCCCAGCTTTTCCAAAGACGCCAACAAGGCAAGCAGGAGAAGCTTGGACTCTCCCTCAAGAGCGCCCCGCAGCCTGGCTCGACATTGCTGGAGGAGCCCGAAGGAAGGGCACGTTGGCCCGGAAGCCGGGCACACTGCCGCCTGCTGCAGGCAGGGCCCCGGCCGCACGCTTGCACGCTGCCAGAAACCAGGCCAGAAAACCCACAAGTCCTCTTTTTGTCTCCGCGCCAGCGAGCCAGGAGCTTCCCTCTACTCCCCAGCGCTGCCACGTTGAAGGGCGGCAGCACCCACTGGACAGCAGGTGCCCACAAGGACTTCTTTGAATGACGGGGACCCCCTCAAAGAGGAGAGCTTTTCTACCCCTTTCTGCTCCCTTTACCTTCTCCCCCAGCTTTGTCCTGCAGAAGACAGGCTTGGAGCCGGGCAGCACAGGGATCTTCACCCCAAGGGGCAGCTCCAGCAGCCCAGTACCTCCTCCTGCCACTGGCTGGTTCCCTAGGAGCTAGAGAGGGAGACACTCGTGGGCACGCAGGCACTAGCTCCAGAAGCCTCCTGCACGGCACTTGCTAGAAAGCCTCTCGGAAGACTCCCACCAAGGCCAGCGCCAAGAGCGGCCCACTCAAAAGCTGCTCTCTGCTTCCTCGCCCCCCTCCCCACAACTCCCAGCCCTTCCTCAACCCACCGCCGCGTCCTTGCGCAGCAACCCCTCCCACCTGCCTAGCCGTAAGCCAGCCTGGGCAGACAGGCACCACTCCCTGCAAACTCTCCCCGGCCCCACCACCTTTGCAGCCCTCCCAGCTCCCCGCGCACGTCCCGACGCCCCAGAGCAGCCCTGCGTCTCCCAGGCTCCCGGGACGAGCCCTCTCCATCGGCCCCTTGCTCACCTCTCCCCTCTTCCCCCCTGCGCTCAGCACTGCGTCCACCTTTCGGACGCCAGCACTCAGACGGTGCTCCATGGCTCCTTCCAAGAGCTCTCCTGGAGCTGCGACCCTGCGCTGGCACCTCTCGCTCCAGAGGCACTCAGCTGCGGCCACCACAGCCCGTCTCCCCGCGAGCGGCTATATAGAGCAGTCGCACATTGTTGCATCATCATGATGCCGCGCCACCGCACTGTTGCATGGTCGTCTTGCCACGCCGCCGCCCGGCCGCCCCCCCGCCTCCAGGCCCCTCGGGACACGCATCATGCGGGCCACCCGCTCTCGCTGACCCTGCTTTCAGCAGGGGGCCTCGACTACGTGCTCACCTGCTGCCCCTTCTTCCTCCTTGTACCTCTTCACCGTGGAATAGCAACACAGGATTCTGGCTGTGATGCCTGTCGAAGAATGACAGGAAAGAAAAACTGTTGGTTGGTGGGAGCTGCGCATAGTAAAATGTAGCTGGAGTAGGTTCAGAATACTTTAACCAGGGAGTATTTTCAACAGCGGCATAAATAATACAGAGCGGAATTAAAAGCAGAGCGCGAATAAACCCAACTCTCCTAAGGGAAGATTCATAATGGCCTCTTTCATATGCACGGTATCTGGGAGGAGAAGCCAGCTGAAAACCACAGAAAACAGCCAGGAAGAGCTCAAAATTCACTGCAATAAATACACCAATTGCAAAGCATGTTCTAGCTTGACCTCACCCATATTTGAAAACAAATACTTAAGAGTGTGCAGTGTGTACAGCGTCGGTTTCTCTTTTTTTGCCTCCTATTCCACACTGCAGCAGCAGAGGAGAGAAAAAAACCTGCTTGAACCTACAGAAAGGAATTTTTTGGACTAAAGAGCACAGCTATTGCCATCTTCCATACCTGCCTCAACTCTGACCTCTAAACCCCAGTGTCCCTCTTCTGCCAGGAACTCAGCCATCTTTTCCAGATGCAGGAGCATGTCCCCACAATCCCCAGGAGACCTGCATCTCTATCAAAAGGCATTTGGAGCTCAAAGATGAACTGGCTGGCACCCTGGCCAGCAGCCCGGCCGCTCAGGCGCTCCCTGCAGAAGTCCCCTATCCGCATCCCCTACTCACTCCGATTTGCAGTTAGAGCCGTGGCTCTCTCACGGACCAAGCACAAGGCTAAGCTCGAGGTTGCAGGCATCCTGAGGCGAGAATCTCCCCTGAATGGGGGGCGTCCCACTTTCTGGAAATCTGGAGCGGGAGCGGGACAATGAATGGGCCAGAGAGAGAGAGACAGAAAGGAGTTACCGTGTGCCTTCTGGGAACGCGGCTTCAAACCCCCAATCCAACAGTTACGAAATTAGACAAAGTGCAACGGCTTCCCGGGGAGCAGACTCCCTGCATCCCCTCAGCCTGCCCAGCGGCCTGCTATTAGGGCACTCTTCTCCTTCGTGCTCAAGTCCATCCTCCAAAAGAGGCAAACAGATCTCAATGGCACTTTCTTTTCCCTTTACTGAACTAACTAACAGGGATCTCCTTTTATTCCTTTTCTCTCTTTGTGAAGAAGGAGATGAGTACCTAACTGCAGAAGATTTGTGCCCGAGACCCTGAATTGCAGGTGTTCAGCTCTGCCACTGAACGGCGGCAGCAGCCTGGATTCATCAGGCTGCTCCCTAATGCAAACAATCCCGACTGCCTGCACCTTGCCCATGCAAGGACATCTTGAAAAAGGAAGTGTTTTCTAGCACGGGAAACAAGGCTTGAACAATCCTCGTCTGCCTGGCCATTTTCCAAGGCAGCTGAAGATGCCCAGGCCCTGAACAGGGCACTTGTACTGAAAGCCCTGGAAGAGTTAACAGAAAAACACACTCCTCCTAGTATTGTAGGAAATGGAAAAATGCTGGGCTGGCTCAGGGGGCTCGGGGAGTCGGGGTGCCTGGGCCCAGGGGGTCTGTCTCCGTCTCCTTCCCCTCCCCAGCTCTTGGCTCACTCCCGGGGCTGCCCCGGCTGGGCCCAGCTCCACCTGACCGGGACCCCATCGCACCGGGCTGTTTGGAGCTCACCACCACCAGCACCCCCGGGCAGCCCCAGCCCTCACCTCAGCCGGCCCGCAGCTGGAGCAGAGACTGCGCCTCTCAGGACCACCATGGCCGCCTGGCAGCTGAGGAGGGGGAAAGGACAGCTGCCAGCATGCCCTGGGAACCAACATGGCGGCCTGGCAGCCCCGTGCCCCAGGCCTACAGCTCCCGGCATGCCCTGGGGCGCTCCTTCCTGCTGTCTGACCCTGCGGGGACACCGTCCCCCGGCCCGGCCCCGCCCCCCGCAGGCCCCATGGCCGCCTCCCCGGGGCTGCCCTGAGCCCGGCCCCGGAGCCCCGGGGGAGCAGGGAGGAGGAGGACGAGGAGGAGGACGAGGACGAGGAGGAGGAGGTGGAGGTGGAGGACTTGAGAGGGCCAGAGCGGCAGAGAGGGGTGGGGTAGGGCGGTGGGTGGCAGGAGAGGGACAGGAGGTGGACAGAGGGACGAGGGACGGACAGAGGGAGGAGGAGAAGGGGGGGGAGCTGGGCAGGGAGTGGAGGAAGGAAAAATGGTGGTGAGGAGCCGGCACAGGGCTAGAGCGGGAAAGAGATGGAGGGGAAGGGGACGGCGGGGTGCAGGAAGACAAAGAGTGCTAAGCAATGGCTACTTAACACACACATCTACTGCTGTTTTGCAAAGCAGCCCTAATTCTGTGGCATCATCATCCATCCGCTTCTTTCCTGATGTAGACGTCCCTGGAGTGGGTCTTGCTGCAGTTCTTTATCTGTGATGCCAGAGAAGGGGAGGGTTTCCCAGAGGTATTGGAGGGGCTGGGATGCTGGCATGGTCCAGGGTAGTCCAGGGGTGTCCTTTCTTCTTCAGGCTGGGGGCTGTCCTTCTCCTCCTTCAAATGAGCCGGGGTCCTTTAGTCCTGCTGACTGAACCATGGCTATGCAGTATACAATGGAAACTAGATGTCTCTTAAGCAAGTTGATACGATCTCCTAGTATAGAGACTATTTGGTGCAATAGTTAGGGAATGAGATTTTTCCTGGCAGTCCCTCCTTTTCTTTTGACCATCAGGGGCACACTCTACTATTCCTTCTGGAAGGCATAAGTCGAGGTCGTAAGGTAATGCAACAGTGTAAACACACATCTATAATTACAAAGCAAAACAAGAGAGTGAAGACAGCAACCCAAATCCTTTTAGTTCACAGTCCTCTCCCTAAGTCTGGGAGCCCAGAGGTTAGCCAGCCAAATAGATTGAGGGGAGATCCCTGCCTTACTTCATGTAATATTTTGCAATGAGTCTTTATCTTGTTTCTATCAGTTTCCGTTTTCTGGTCTTGATTTACAGAAAACCCCAGCAGCTCTTCTTCAATAATGCACATCCTCTGTCCTGTCCTTCTAAAAGGTGGGCCGGGGCTAATCAATTCTCTATTACCATTTGTGGTAATCATTGGATTTCTTCCTGTAGGGCTGTCATACTCTCTGCGCTTTCCTTAATGGCTTTTTCTCATTCTCTTGACACATTTGCAATAGCTCTTTCTAGTTTTGCGACCCCTAAGCATGGGAGAAAAGCTGTTCCAGACAGGTGGAACTTAGTGCCACATTCTGTCGGAGAGCCGTAACACTTTTTCCTTTAGCTCTCAGTAGGTAGGGGCTCCAGAGGCAGAAGAGATCCTGGTTCTAACCTGTGCGGATGGTATTAATGCACTTAGAAGACACTTTTCAGCTCAGGTTGAGGGTAACTCCTCGAGTGCCCTTTCTCCACCTCTCTACTATTGCCCTGGTAGTTGTGTCAATGGGTAGTATCATCTTCAGATAAGTCTGAATCCTGTAAGTTGTTTCCTGTGAAAGGGTTAGCATGTGCCAGATGTGGTTGTTTAGGTAAACCAGGAAGGTTTGGAACGTGAGTAGATGACTCAGAGCAAGCAGGATCCTATAGGCCCGTAGTGGCAACCGAACTTTTAACATTATCTTTGGTTTGATTGTGGCTTCCTGCAGAATACCAAGTTAATCTGTCCGCGAATATCCACATTGTCTCCGAGTCTGCAGGGCCTGATAAACTCCATCCAGGAAGAACTCTACACCGTGATGGCTTCTTACACTAGGTTTTATGTAAGGGCTTCTGGACAATCTCCCTTCCACGTTCGGTAAGGTTTTGGAAGAATCTGTGGAGGAATACCGATCGCCTTTAGGCATAGGAAGGCATCTATGGAACGTTGCAGGCATCAGACTCCCCTTTTCATCGGTATGGTCCTAAGGTCTGAATTGTCCCTTTCCATCCATTCTATTAATGTTAAGGCTCTCTTGGCATTTCCAGGTCCCAGCCCCTACAGAGTGAGTAAGGTTGTCAGTAGGTTTGCTCTGCAAGCATCCCCAGGGGTCTCCCTTCAGACTAGTGACAAACCCTTCTTGGCGGAAGGGCGGTATCCTTCCTTTCTTCCGTGAAAATTCCTAACGTAGATGCCCATCCTTGTACCTCGGAGAATTCAATGGGACAGATTCCCAGGAGCGGTGATTTCTGGGAGAGGATGGGCTTCTAGTGCTTATCCAAGGCGGGTTTCTTTGCCTCTGCTGCTGTAGTTTGGACTGTGGCGACGGTCGAATGCTGGAATGAATACGTATCATCCATAGTCCACCACAGGCTTCTAAGCAAGGCTGCCACATTAAAACCTAGGCTTCCAAATCACTATTAACAGGAAAACCAAACAGACACAAGTAGCAAAAATACCTCTCCCTTGGATAGAGAGGACAGCACTGGAATCAGAAGGGTTTCCGGACTCTGGAAACCCAGAAGGCATTTAAAGATCTAAAGCAAGCAGTCGTGGAAGCTCCCTCGTTAGCCCTGCCAGGCTACAACAAGTCTTTTCTATTCCATTTCCATCAACAGAAAGCAATAGCCGGTTGGCCCAGAAACGTCACCAAGCCGTAGCATATTACTGAGCGAAGCAGACCTCGTAATTCAAGGCCTGATTTCATGCCCTGGGGCTGTTGCAGCAGCAGCTGTGATGATTGAGAAAGCAAGAACTATTGTCCTGGGGCACCTGCTAACACTAATGGTTCATTCCTTGCTTTGCAGTCCTCCTCTCCAGAGTTCAAGCAACTGTGGATGTGCCGCCGCTGGGAAGTACATTGCTTCATGGCAATAAACATAAATGGTCCTTGGCTTCTTTGACGGAACTTTCCATAAATGCACCAAGATAGACTCAAACACGCTGAGATGTCCCCCGCCTTCGCTGGCCCTGCAGTGCGGGCAGCCGAGCGCCACACGGCAAAGCCCGCTGCATCTCCCCAGGCTGTCTTGCCCTGGCTGGCTGCTGAGAGGAGGGGACAGCGGGTGGTGACAGCCCGGGGGTGACAGGGACACCAGGCGGTGACAGGCCTGGGGGTGACAGGCCATCGGGTGGTGACCCAGGACTGTTGGGTGACAGGCCGGGGGTGACAGGAGGGACCATGACTGGGGGTGACAGGCCATCGGGTGGTGATGGGCCCAGGACTGTTGGGAGTGCTACCACAGGCCTGGGGGGTGACAGGAGGTGATGCTGGGTGGTGAAGGCCATGGCGGTGACAGGAGGGCCAGCACAGGCCCGGGGGGTGACGGGAGGGATACCGCAGACCTGGGGGTGTGACAGGACACTGGACAGTGACAGGCGCGGGGGATGACAGGAGGGACACCGGGCAGTGAGAGGCCTGGGGGTGACAGGACACCGGGGGGTGACAGGCCTTTTGTCATAATGCGCTGGGTCACGTGAGGCGTGCGGGGGTGGGTGCGGTGTGCCGTTGCGTGTGCGCAGTGACGCGCTCGCGGTGGCCCGTGCAGCTGGCGTCCGGGAAACGCCTCGGCG
>NW_026114113.1:0-49930 GCF_018139145.2 Gymnogyps californianus | reverse complement strand
CCAGTTTGGGTCAGCTGTCCTGGCGGTGTCCCCTCCCAGCTTCTTGTGCCCCTCCAGCCTTCTTGCTGGCTGGGCACGAGAAGCTGAAAAACCCTTGACTTAGTATAAACACTACTTAGCAACAACTAAAAACATCAGTGTGTTATCAACATTCTTTTCCTACTAAATCCAAAACACTGCACTATACCAGCTACTAGGAAGAAAATTAACTCTATCCTAGCCGAAACCAGGACAGCCATCAACTTCATCCTTCCTTCCCTTACGTCTATCCAAGCCCTAGACCTGGTTAACACACAGCATTTTTAAGAGTAAGAGATGAAAATGGCCTAGCAACCTTTTGTTTTCCATGCTTTCCTCTATATCCAAGTTCTAGACCCTAAAATTTAACTTTTGTTTCTATTCTGTCTTTGAAAATATTCAAATTAATGTTTCTAAGATAGGAAATTATGTTTTGCATAGATGATTTCTATAAAAAGCATTGCTGTAACATTCTCTTAGCCCTAAAATAATTTAAGATCCTTGATTAAGATCCTTAAATTAAGTGATTCTTAATTCACTTAACTTTCTGCAATATTTGTAATGTGTTAGTTATCTACTTAGCAGAGTTTAAGGTAATAAATTGTATAATTGATCTGGAACCCTTGACAGCTTGTCACTCAACTGTCACAGTTTTGTTATTTGTGTCAAAATTTGTTTCCTCAAACCCTGACAGATGACAAGAGAATTTGAAGAGTAAAATGAAGCTCTAAGGGAAAATAGATACTTCTGAATTTTTACGGTAAAAATTTGTGAGCATGCTAATTGCAAAAATTATACCTGTAGTAAGAGATAAAGCATATAGTTCAGAATATGCTGTGTCATTTGGGGGGGAAGAAAACATATAGGTAGAAATGCTGTCATCCTGTTATACCATTTAAAACCCAGACTGTATCTCCCTTCATCTTTAGAAGACTCCTCCTATTCCACACCTAATTCACCATCAAAAAAACAGACACTGGGGGAAGTAAAGAGGTGGAAATCTGGAATGCCCATCTATCAAGTTTCAGCAAAAATTGTTTAGCCATTAAGTCACTAGGTTAAGGAAAAGCAATGAAAAAGAAATTTGTGTCAAAAGTCAACATAGTTAAGAGGATAAAAAGTTTTCCTAGCTCTAAAATGAAGCTCCCAAATCTAGGTCTACTCTAATCATAATGACAGGAAAGGGAGAGTTTATATACTGCTTGCACAAAATTGCTTTTGTGGGCAAACCTTCCCTTTGGGTGCACTGCAGTCACTAACTTATTCTGCATCCCCCCTACAAAAGAAGTCACAAAACCTTTAATACTTTTTAGGACTCCATTCTCCTAGAGAAGCCTGCAATGAAAAGATGGTTTCTTTTCCTTGACAATTCAGTTTAAGTGCAGCTCCACTCCTTTTCTCAGTCTGAGTATTGCATGTTAATGTGGAACAGTTCTCCAATTTATCAACTGAAACTAAAAGTACTGTTTCTTTGGGACAGGGGGCAAAAAAAGGGGTTGACAACAGAAGGAAAGAAAAGGTTAACAATATTAACCAATTCTTCCACCAGCATCATTTACACTAATCATTCATGAGGCAAACATGAAGTTTAGCCTTGTAGAACTCAATTCCAGCCAAGCCAATAACATAACAAGTCCAACTAAACTCAAGCAAGAAGCTAGGAAAATTTCTGTTTTCCTCTGGACAGAGTTATAATCTGATTTTCCATTTCCACTGAATTCCTGTGATATGGTTAGAGTATATCACACTGCTTGGGAAAAGATAAGGAAAGACAACTCAACATGTTGGCACACCTCAGAAGACCTGCAAATTTATTTATTTTCACTAGTTTCTCAACTTGGACAGTATGCAACAGAAATGAGGTGTATTGGGTCTAGCTGAGATGGAGTTAATTTTCCCCATAGCAGCCCTCATAGTGCTGTGCTCTGTATTGGCAGCTAGAACGGTGTTGATAACACACCAGTGTTTTGGCTACTGCTGAGCAGTGCTCGCACAGCATCAAGGCTGCCTCTCCAACATTGCCCCCCCCACCAGTAGGCTGGGGGTGGGCAAGATCTTGGGAGGGGACAGAGCCAGGACAGCTGACCCAAACTGACCAAAGGGATATTCCATACCATATGACGTCTGCTCAGCATAAAAGCTAGGAGAAGGAGGAGGAAGGGGGAGGCATTCGTTTGTTTACATTTGTCTTCCGGAGCAACCACTACGCGTACTGAAACCCTGCTTCCCGGGAAGTGGCCGAACATTGCCTGCTGATGGGAAGTAGAGAATAAAATCTTTTGTTTTCCTTTGCTTTCGTGCGCGACATTTGCTTCTGCTTTATTAAACTGCCCTTATCTTGACCTACGAGCCTTTCGTTTTATTTTCTCTCCCCTATCCAGCTGAGGAGGGGGAGTGACAGAGCAGCTATGGTGGGCACCTGGCATCCAGCCAGGGTCAACCCACCACAGTCCTTTTTGGCGCCCAACGTGGGGCTTGAGGGATTCGAGATAAGGATACGAATTGGGAGAGGTTACGGGCAAAACATGGACTGAATAATGTTAGAGAGTGGAATGATCGTGGGGAATTTTGATTGTTGTAATTGTGGTGAAGGGACGAGGGGTGGATTGTGCATAAATTGTCTACTTTCGTATGGTGTTGTGATGATGTTATTTTGATTTTGGTGTGGGGAATTCTTTTTGTTGATGTGAGTGAAGTTTGTGAAGATTGTGTGATGAATGTGGATTTTAATGATAATTCTTAAATATGTGATTCACAGAGGCGAGGGGTGGAATGTATTGGGTTTGCGTGGCAAGGTTTTGGTAGCGGAGGGGCTACAGGGGTGGCTTCTGTGAGAAGCTGCTAGAAGCTTCCCCTGTGTCCGATAAAGTCAATGCCAGCGGGTTCCAAGATGGACCCGCCGCTGGCCAAGGCCGAGCCAATCAGCAACAGTGATAGTGCCTCTGTGATAACATATTTAAGAAAGGGAAAAGAAGTTACAGGGGAGTAGCAGTTGCAGCCAGAGAGAGCGGAGTGAGAATATGTGAGAGAAACAACCCTGCAGACACCAAGGTCAGTGAAGAAGGAGGGGGAGGAGGTGCTCCAGGCGCCAGAGCAGAGAGATTCCCCTGCAGCCCATGGTGAAGACCATGGTGAGGCAGGCTGTCCCCCTGCAGCCCATGGAGGTGAACGGTGGAGCAGATATCCACCTGCAGCCCGTGGAGGACCCCACACCAGAGCAGGTGGATGCCCGAAGGAGGCTGTGACCCCGTGGGAAGCCTGCGCTGGAGCAGGCTCCTGGCAGGACCTGTGGACCCATGGAGAGAGGAGCCCACGCTGGAGCAGGTTTGCTGGCAGGACTTGTGACCCCGCGGGGGACCCATGCTGGAGCAGTCTGTTCCTGAAGAACTGCAGCCTGTGGAAGGGACCCATGCTGGAGCAGTTTGTGAAGAACTGCAGCCCGTGGGAAGGACTCACATTGGAGAAGTTCATGGAGGACTGTCTCCCGTGGGAGGGACCCCGCACTGGAGCAGGGGAAGAGTGTGAGGAGTCCTCCCCCTGAGGAGGAAGGAGTGGCAGAGACAACGTGTGATGAACTGACCCAAACCCCCATTCCCCATCCCGTGCGCCGCTCGTGGGGGAGGAGGTAGAGAAAATAAGGAGTAAAGTTAAGCCCGGGAAGAAGGGAGGGGTGGGGGGAAGGTGTTTTAAGATTTGGTTTTATTTCTCATTATCCTGCTCTGATTTGACTAGTAATAAATTAAATTAATTTTTCCCCAAGAAGAGTTAGTGAGATCCTAACATACCTAATAGGCCTAACCTGTGAAGGAGAAATAAAGCACTTTTAGAATATTTCAGTTGAAAGGGACCTACAAACGATCATCTAGTCCAACTGCCTGACCACTTCAAGGATGACCAAAAGTTAAAGCATGTTATTAAGGGCATTGTCCAAATGCCTCTTAAACACTGACAGGCATGGGGCATCGACCACCTCTCTAGGAAGCCTGTTCCAGTGTTTGACCACCCTCTCGGTAAAGAAATGCTTCCTAATGTCTAGTGTGACCCTCCCCTGGCGCAGCTTTGAACCATTCCCATGCATCCTGTCACTGGATACCAGGGAGAAGAGATCAGCACCTCCCTCTCCACTTCCCCTCCTCAGGAAGCTGTGGAGAGCAATGAGGTCACCCCCCAGCCTCCTTTTCTCCAAACTAGAGAAACCCAGAGTCCTTAGCTACTCCTCATAGGACATTCCTTCCAGCCCTTTCACCAGCTTTGTTGCCCTCCTCTGGATGCATTCAAGGACCTTAACATTCTTTTTAAATTGTGGGGCCCAGAACTGCACACAGTTATATATCAAGAAGATGGACCTCTGGTCTGAGTGTGCTTTGGAGTCACTTCAGAAAAATCATATGGTCTGTCATGTGACTTTTCCATAGTGGTTCAGAAATATGTTAAATAGTAACTCTAGAAGCAAGTGAACTAATGAAGCAAGGTTTTTTCATGAATTAGTGATCTAAAAATAGTATCTCATATGCATTATTTATGTCCAGCATAGATGAATTCATGTTGCACTTTCTTTTTCAAATGGGACCCTCTGAAGTTCGTTCTCCTGTATTCACTATTTTTATGAAACTCACAAGAAACTAATGTTTTAAAGACCTCTATGAGTGACTGTCCTGATTTCAGTTGGGATAGAGTTAATTTTCTTCCTAGTAGCTGGTATAGTGCTGTGTTTTGGATTTAGTATGAGAATAATGTTGATAACACACTGATGTTTTTAGTTGTTGCTAAGTAGTGTTTATACTAAGTCAAGGATTTTTCAGCTTCTCATGCCCAGCCAGTAAGAAGGCTGGAGGGGCACAAGAAGTTGGGAGGGGACACAGCCAGGACAGCTGACCCAAACTGGCCAAAGGGATATTCCATACCATATGACGTCATGCTGTGGTGGGTTGACCCTGGCTGGATGCCAGGTGCCCACCAAAGCCGCTCTATCACTCCCCCTCCTCAAATGGACAGGGGAGAGAAAATAAAATGAAAGGCTCATGGGTCGAGATAAGGACAGGGGGATCACTCACCAATTACTATCACAGGCAAAACAGACTCGACTTGGGGAAAAATTAATTTAATTTATTACTAGTCAAATCAGAGCAGGATAATGAGAAATAAAACCAAATCTTAAAAACACCTTCCCCCCACCTCTCCCTTCTTCCCAGGCTTAACTTTACTCCCGATTTTCTCTACCTCCTCCCCCCACGAGCGGTGCAGGGGGATGGGGAAGGGGGGTTGCGGTCAGTTCATCACATGTTGTCTCTGCCACTCCTTCCTCCTCAGGGGGAGGAGGACTCACACTCTTCCCCTGCTCCAGCGTGGGGTCCCTCCCACGGGAGACAGTCCTTCACGAACTTCTCCAATGTGAGTCCTTCCCACGGGCTGCAGTTCTTCACAAACTGCTCCAGCATGGGTCCCTTCCACAGGCTGCAGTCCTTCAGGAACAGACTGCTCCAGCATGGGTCCCCCGCGGGGTCACAAGTCCTGCCAGAAAACCTGCTTCAGTGTGGGCTCCTCTCTCCATGGGTCCACAGGTCCTGCCAGGAGCCTGCTCCAGCGCGGGCTTCCCACGGGGTCACAGCCTCCTTCGGGCATCCACCTGCTCTGGCGTGGGGTCCTCCACAGGCTGCAGGGGAATCTCTCTGCTCTGGTGCCTGGAGCACCTCCTCCCCCTCCTTCTTCACTAACCTTGGTGTCTGCAGAGTTGTTCCTCTCACATATTCTCACTCCTCTCTCTCTCTGGCTGCAACTGCTACTCCCCTGTAACTTCTTTTCCCTTTCTTAAATATGTTATCACAGAGGCACTATCACTGTTGCTGATTGGCTCGGCTTTGGCCAGTGGTGGGTCCGTCTTGGAACCTGCTGGCATTGGCTCTATCAGACATAGGGGAAGCTTCTAGCAGCTTCTCACAGAAGCCACCCCTGTAGCCCCTCCACTACCAAAACCTTGCCACACAAACTCAATACACGTGCTCAGTATATAAACTGGGGGGAGTTGGATGGAAGGGGCGGATCGCTGCTCGGGAACTAACTGGGCATCGGTTGGCGAGTGGTGAGCAACTGCATTGTGCATGACTTGTTTTGTATATTCTAATTCTTTTATTATAATTATTGTCACTTGATTATTATTATTATTATAATAATAATTATTATATTTTCTTCCTTTCTGTCCTATTAAACTGTCTTTATCTCAACCCACAAGGGGTTTTTTTTTTTCCGATTCTCTCCCCCATCCCACTGGGTTGGGGGGAGTGAGCGAGCAGCTGCGTGGTGCTTAGTTGCCAGCTGGGGTTAAACCACGACAGTCCTTTTTTGGAGCCCAGCGTGGGGCCGGATGGGTTGAGATAATGACAAATCTGACTGGAATGTGTTAGAACAAATTTGTTAAAAGCATTCATTATATTAGTTCAATAGTCGCTGGTCACAATGTTGATGTATTTGCTCTCAAAGTTGGTGCGCTTGTTCTTAAAGGTGTGTTATGTAACACCTTACTTGCAGTATATGCTCCCTGTTGTGCTGTTTATCACCCGTGGGAACTGGGCCAGAGTTATCATGTTGTTCTACTTTGTAACACTGGCTTATGATACAATAGAATTGCTGGTCGTGAAAGTAATCTGGTATTTGTACTCAGCATTGCTGTCACCTCCGTACTTCGGGAGCCGTCTATCAGAAACTATTAATAATTACACCTTGTACCTTTTCTCATCGGAGAGCCAAGCCATGGGGGAGACACATTTCTTCACCTTCCCCTTCTCCTCCAGGCAAATTACAGTGGCTCTTGAGAACTTTGAATATCCTTGGGATGTTCAAACCAGCATGTTCCTATTGCTATGTCTCCTGAATGTGTTCCAGGCCTTGTTTAAGGTTAAACAACTGTTTAAGAATACCTTTTGGAGATCTGCCCCGAGGCTGGATAGTCATGGGTGGCATGGCATGTGGGAGAATATGGGCAGGTATCTAGAGAACTTCTCACCTCCAATGGTTTGGAACTTCACTCCCGAACAACTACAGGACCTTGATAAAGTGATAGAATATTTGAAAGGAAAATGCTGTGGCGATTCCAAAGAGGCACAACTTATCGCACTGTGCTGGGCCCTGGCCAGTATCTACCAAACACTGCTCGACAGCCCAAAATAGGCTGTCAGGTGTCAAAATTCTCAAAAATAACTTTGGGGTGCCCAGGAGGGTACTGTTTTGCTTTGTTGATGAAGGGTTAGAGCCTAGTAAAATCTTAGTTACGTATCTTTTCATCAGGGTTGCTTTGTAATACAGACAAATGGCATTTGTCCTGCTGCTGAAAAGTGCATCTGTGGGGATCAGCAGTGTGGGCAACTTGGTCTTGGCTAAGAACTCTGCAAGCTCCCCATCTGATTTTGTCATAGTGACCCACTCATGCTCCCATATAGATCTGATGTTAACACCCACTCTCTTCATGTGGTCCATCTTTTGTTGTGTTGTGTAATACAAATAGTCAAAGGTGGCCCCTGACAGAGGATCCCAATCATTTTCATGGTAGCATTTGATACAGACATGGAAAAAACATCCATTAAATTCAAAAGCTGTTGACACCCCATCAATACATGGGTTGAAGCCAGCTCAAGCCCATTGCTCTCTTCAAAGTTAATTTTGTTAGTTGTTCAGTTTTGATACTTTATGTTGGGCTGAACCACATATATACTTCCTCCATTCATGCTGGCCTGACTAGCTCAGGAAGACATTACTCTCTACTAATTATCTCAGGGAAGGCTATTTACACAACCTGATGACCCACTGATATAGTCATATATGTAAAACAAAGGCCACCCTCCAGTCCCCTTTGTGTTGAGATAAGTTCAGCTTTCTTTACAATAATTAGTGGTCATTCCATATGTTCTTCCCTGAGCTCATCATTCTTGCCCATCTCCTCTGAGCCTTCTTCCACTGTGGGGATTTTTTGATCAGTCACATGTGGACATGAAAGTAGAGGCCAGAATACACTGAAAGGAATCTATACAATGATAAACCTTCACCTTTTCACCATCCTCTTTCTCATAGAATGTGCGATGGGTCATCACCATAATGTCATTCCTGTATGATCTGCAGGCCTCCCTCAAAATTTTTACATCTTGCTGGCAATAACAACTCAGTTCTTTTTGCAAGTAAAAAAATCTTCTCCTGATTAGCTGTGTGCCATGCCAAGAATTGCTTTTTCTCTTCAAGCATCATGCTGTCCACTCCATAATATTCCAGTGGTGGAAGAGAGCTCACATAACTTTGATTTTCAGCAGTGTTGAAAAATGGGGGAAATAACCTTTGCAGTCCTTGATAGCCATTGCCTGGGGAAGGCTGCTTAGTTTCATGGATAAAAAATTTAAAGAGTCTATGAAACATATACTCAGGCTAGGTGCTTCTATGCACATGAGTTTACCACCTTGGGTGATTAATTGCACATCCGTTTTTTCCTTCAGAAGCTGACTAACAACAAAGTAGCCATCATAGTCTTTGGCATTATGCACTAGGAAATTCTAGCCCCAAAACTTTGTGTCCGTAAACAGTCGAATAAAGTCCATGAGACATGTGTTCCCTTTAAACTCCCATTCTCTTTCAGTTTATCTTTCTGCCCCTTATTCTTCATTCCAAGGTGCATCCAGTGCTAACTACATAGCAAAATGTAATTTGGAACATGTGCCCCAGTTCCCTACTATGGTGGGTTGATCCTGGCCAGCAATTAAGCACCCACCAGCCTCTCGCTCACTCCCCCTGCGGTGGGATGTGGGACAAAATTGGAAGACCAAAAGCGAGAAAACACTTGTGTATCGAGATAAAGACAGTTTAAGAAGTGAAGGAGAAAAAGGGAAAAAAAGCAAGTGATGCAAAGGCAATCACTCACCACCTCCCACAAGCAGACCAATGTCCATCCAGTCTCTGAGCAATGGCTACAGTGGAAAGACTATCCCCCAGTTTTTTATTGCTGAGCATGACATTATATGGCATGGAATATCCCTTTGGTCAGTTTGGGTCAGCTGTCCTGGCTGTGTTCCCTTCCAACCTCTTGCCCACTCCAAGCCTACTTGCTTTGCGGGGGCAGTGTGAGAAACAGAAAGCCTTGATGCTGTGCAAGCATTGTTCAGCAATGGCTAAAACATTGGTGTGTTATCAAAACTGTTTTGGTCACAAATCTAAAACACAGCACCATATGGGCTGCTATAAAGAAATTAACTCCATCCCAGCCACCTGCATATATTCCATGTCATAGAAAATATAACCCTACCCTGCTTCTGGATGTTTGGTCACGGGCATGAAGCTCTGGTGTTGGTTTATGTTACAGATCTGTTCATAGCACATTCTGCATTTCCAGCCTTCACATTTGTGATGCTTTTCCACATAGGCCTTGCATTTCTCACAGAAAATCATAGCCAAATTAACTGATTTTGTCTGGGATAGAGTTAAATTTCTTCATAGTACCTTGTATGGTGCTATGTTTTGCATTTGTGACCAAAACAGTGTTGATAACATAGGGATGTTTTAGTTATTGCTGAACAGTGCTTGCACAGAATCAAGGCCTTTTCTGTGTCTCACACTGTCCTGCCAGCAAGTAGACTGGAGGTACACAAGAAGTTGGGAGGGGACACAGCCAGGACAGCTGACCCCAGCTGACCCAAGGGATATTCCATACCATATGAAATCACGCTCAGCAATAAAAGCTGAGGGAAAGAAGGAGGAAGGGGGGATGTTCAGAGTGATGATGTTTTGTCTTCCCAAGGAACCATTGTGCATGATGTGCTGGTTTTGGCTGGAATAATTTTCTTCACAGTAGCTAGTATGGGGCTATGTTTTGGATTTGTGCTGGAAACAGTGTTGATAACACAGGGATGTTTTAGTTATTGCTGAGCAGTGCTTACACAGAGTCAAGGCCTTTTCTGCTTCTCACACCACCCCACCAGCGAGTAGGCTGGGGGTGCGCAAGAAGTTGGGAGGGGACACAGCCGGGACAGCTGACCCCAACTGACCAAAGGGATATTCTATACCATATGATGTCATGCTCAGCATATAAAGCTGGGGGAAGAAGAAGGAAGGGGGGGACGTTTGGAGTGATGGCATTTGCCTTCCCAAGTAACTGTTACACGTGATGGAGATGGCTAAACACCTGCCTGCCAAGTAGTGCCTGGAAGTAGTGAATGAATTCCTTGTTTAGCTTTGCTTGCACGCGCAGTTTTTGCATTACTTATTAAACTGTCTTTATCTCAACCCACGAGTTTTCACACTTTTACCTTTTCAGTTCTCTCCTCCATCCCACTGTGAGGGGAGTGAGCGAACGGCTGTGTGGGGCTTAGCTGTCTACTGAGGTTAAACCATGACACCAAACAATCAATTTCTTTTTTAATAGTCGAGGCCCTGTGTCTCTGGAAACTTTCCCCAGACCTGCACAACAGCCTGCAGCTGGGGCACTTTATCCTTGTCCCCAAGTTAACTGCACAGTTCCAAGACAAGCAGAGCCAGCAATAATATTTACAGCTATGGCCATGGTTCTACAGTTTATGACAAAGCTCGCAAATGTTTCTCACTCCAAACACCTTCCTGACATCCTTAACACCATAATAATGTTAATCGTGTAAAAAGAGGAAACAGGTCTTGGGATACCTATCATTTTGCTTAAAAATCCCTCAACCTTTTTTCCCCTCAAATAGGAGGATGACGTGTATATTAACATGTAGCAGATCCTCAAACAAGAGGATGTCACTCAGCATGACACACACACCACCCCAGTTTGTCTTGTAGCTCTTTCACTCCACTTAACAATTCTGCATGTCAGATCTCTCACTGCTCTAAGTGCTGCAAGACTCCCAGTAAAAGATATTATTGTCGCTGTCATTTAGATCAATTAAATAGTGCTGCTTTTTATCTATAATTTTAGAATGGGGGATAGACTGCAGGGTTCTGCATACCCCACCCCCAACAGCTTTTACAATAATGACAGCCAGGTGGAAAGTCTGATCAAAACACAGCTCTCTCCTATTGTCCTGGTTTCGGCTGGGACAGAGTTAACTCTCTTCTTAGTAGCTGGTACAGTGCTGTGTTTTGGATTTAGTGTGAGAATGATGTTGATAACACACTGATGTTTTACTTGTTGCTAAGTAGCACTTATCTTAAGCCAAGGATATTTCAGTTTCCCATGCTCTGCCAGCAAGCAGGTGTGCAAGAAGCTGGGAGGGAGCATAGCTGGGTCAGCTGACCTGAACTAGCAAAAAGGGTATTCCATACCATAGAAAGATCATGCCCAGTATATAAACAGGGAGGAGTTGGCCAGGAGGGGGGGGATTGTGGCTTGGGCATTGGTCAGTGGGTGGTGAGCAATTGCATTGTGCATCGCTGGGGTTTTTTCCTTCCCCCCCCCTTTTTTCTTTTTGTTATGTTCCTTTTCATTACTATTGTTATTATTATTATATTTCATTATTATTATTGTTAATATTATATTTTACTTTAGTTATTAAACTGTTCTTATCTCAACCCACGAGTTCTACCTTCTTTCCCGATTCTCCTCCCCATCCCACCGGGAGCGGGGGGGGCAGGGACGGGGAGTGAGGGAGGGGCTGTGTGGTGCTTGGCTTCTGACTGGGGTTAAACCATGACACCTATAAAGTAAGAGTGCTGACCCAGTCTAAAAATTCCTCTACATTAATATTGCTTAAATTAATAGAGAATGTAGAGAGTCATGCATGCTGACAGCTTCAAGATGGAGCTGAGCGTAATCACCAGGTTCAAGCAGCTGGCATAAACAATCAAAAATTTGCTCTACACCCTGAACAAATGTTTCATAAACTTCATGTAGCGATACCCAAGCTAAATTAACAAATCTGTATTCTCCTAGCCCCAAACCTCTGGATCAGCCGTTCCCCCTGCTGCATGTAGCCCATGGAAGCCACAGGGCAGTCTGCCACCTCCTCCACCACCCCTGCTACATTGGAGGATGGAGGTAAAGATGGACTTTCAAATGTGCCCATAGGGCTTGGGAGTGCAGCCCGTGGCCCCTCCTGGGAAACATCCTCATTGTGAAATTTTTGGGGCACAGCCTCTTGCTCTGCAGAGGGCTGCAGCAACTGGGAAGTCCCTTCCAGGGGGTCAACTTCTGCCCTAGTAGGAGACTTCACTTCCTCATTAGGTTCAGAAATGCAGTTTCCATTTAAGGCCCCTTGTGGTCACTGTAACCCCTTGCCAAAAAGATGCTTGCAGTGACGCAAAATTCGTTTAGCTTCCCTGTTGTAACTGTAAGTCCCCCCCCACAAGCGTAGGCAAAGGGAGCTCCACACCAGAGCCCACACTCTCTGTGTGAAACTAACCCTAAAATTCATTCTCCACTTCATGGGCCCATTGGCTAGTTTTCTGGTTCATGTGGTCCTTCTTGAAAAACCCTTTGTGGCTTTTTATTATTGTCCCCACATACACATTCTTCTGAACCTGGCATTTTGTTCTGGTTTTCCATTTTCGCAGACAGTGTTGCCTGTGTCTTACAGCACCATGCAAAGCCCAGTAATCCTGCATGGTCATCCTGTTGGGCTGGGCCCAGATGTGGGGGCCTTTCGGTCCATCTCACAGGGTTGGTCTCTTCTTTGCACGGGGTGGGGGGGTTGTGCAAGGGGCCCCTTGATGGGCCTCCTAGGAAGGGTCCGTAGCCCTTAGGAGTGTTCGAATTGGTTTGTGTCCCCCACCCTTGTGACACCCCCTGCCCTCTTGACCTTCCTCCTGACCCCAGACATGTTAAGGCTTGTTCATCAGCCTAGTAAAGTGGGTGGTGGTGGGGAACCCATCTTTCACTTTTTTTTAATTCCTTTCTATTTGCATTTAAACTTAAATTATTCATTTCATTAGCTCTTGTTAAAGAATGCTTTCTACATTTTATACCTACACATTTATGGATATAAATATTTAATTTACATATTTTAAATATATATGTTCCTTTATATATATTTGTATACTCCTTTATATACACACACACACATAAACATGTATAATTATGTATGTATAACATATATTTTTATATATGAATACTTCTTGGTCCAAAGGAAAAGGGCGAACAATCAGAGGGTGCCCTGAGATGATGTGGGTATGACTGTCTAAAATAAAGACAACCAGCTAATCACAAGGCAGTAGGAATACATGTGGCACATGACACTGTCAGAAATGGTGGCCTCCATGTAATTAGATAGAAGGGGCTTCCTTGCATACTTCCATGCAAATTGGAAGGAATTGACATCCTTCTGAGGTAAACAGGAAGGGGTGGCTGGTCCTGCCAGCCAATCATAGGGCTGTCTGAGAACATGTGGGGTATGGTTGTGTCAAAAACAGCAGTCAGCCAATCACAAAGCAGTATGAAAACACAGAGGGTATGACATTTTAAAGAATGGTTGCTCCCTGCCATGAAATGATGGCTGAAATAAAATGATGGTCCTATATGTACTGGGGAGGGACTTCTGGGTCCTTATACTACCTGACCAGAAGAGTGGAGCAACTTCTGGGGCATGTGGAACATGTGACTGCCTGCAGGGGGCAGGGCTTTGGCCAGATGCTTGGTGCGTGGCACCTGTCACTTCTTATCTTGGATATCAGTTGTCCTTATGCTACTCTCCATTATTAAGCTTGAGTCAACATTTTGTACATAAAATGAAGATTCAGTCTTTTATGTTAACTAGAGCATATCATCTCCAACCTCACAGCACTTGCTCTTTGAAACCAGAAAAACTTGGACTGAAATAGACAAATAACACAATTAATTGAATTTCCTTTAAGTAAAATGAAGGCTGATGCATAAATTTATCTGTAGCAAATCTTTCTTTGTCCCGTTATCCTTAAAAATGGAACAATAGAATCTTTAAAATATTTACTTACAATTAAAGTGTTCTGAGGTTTTATGCATGGGTGATATATTATCCTGGTTTCGGCTGGGATAGAGTTAACTCTCTTCTTAGTAGCTGGTACAGTGCTGTGTTTTGGATTTAGTGTGAGAATGATGTTGATAACACTCTGATGGTTTAGTTGTTGCTAAGTAGCGCTTATCTTAAGCCAAGGACTTTTCAGTTTCCCATGCTCTGCCAGCAAGCAGGTGTGCAAGAAGCTGGGAGGGAGCATAGCCAGGACAGCTGACCTGAACTAGCCAAAGGGGTATTCCATACCATGGAACGTCATGCCCAGTATATAAACAGGGGGGAGTTGGCCGGGAGGCACGGATCGCTGCTCAGGCATCGGTCAGCGGGTGGTGAGCAATTGCATTGTGCATCACTTGTCTTTTCTTGGGTTTTATTTATCTCTTCTTTTTTTGTTATATTCCTTTTCATTACAATTATTATTATTATTATATTTCATTATTATTACTGTTAGTATTATATTTTATTTTACTTTAGTTATTAAACTGTTCTTATCTCAACCCACGAGTTTTACTTTTTTTCCTGATCCTCCTCCTCACCCCACTGGGAGGGGGAGGGGGAAACAGCTGCGTGGTGCTTAGTTGCTGGCTGGGGTTAAACCACGACATATATAAAGAAATTCAGTTGTAAGTCAGCTAATGTATAATTTAATTTTTATGAACAGTTAAATCATAGATCAGGTAATTCTTACATGAGGTCATTATGATAAAGAAAATGTACCAAATCACATCCTCTTTCCCCTAGTGCTTCTGCAGAATAATTGCATGTTGGTGTTGCATAATGATAGTGCTTCAGTGAGTCAGCAGTCTGAAGGAGACCACAGAATCACAGAATCATAGAACGGTTTGGGTTGGAAGGGACCTTCAAAGATCATCTAGTCCAACCCCCCTGACATAGGCAGGGACACCTTTCACTAGATCAGGTTGCTCAAAGCCCCATCCAACCTGACCTTGAATGTTTCCAGGGATGGGGCATCCACAACTTCTCTGGGCAACCAGTTCCAGTGTCGCACTGCCCTAATCGTAAAACATTTCTTCCTTATGTCCAACCTAAATCTACCATCTTACAGTTTAGAACCATTTCCCCTTGCCCTGTCACTACAGTACCTGTTAAAAAGTCTTTCTCTGTCCCCTTTATATATTGAAAGGCTGCAATAAGGTCTCCCCAGAGCCTTCTCTTCTCCAGGCTGGAACAACCCCAAATCTCTCAGCCTTTCTTCATTGGAGAGGTGCTCCAGCCCTCTGATCATTTTCGTGGCTCTCATCTGGACCCACTCTAACAGGTCCATGTCTTTCTTGTGCTGGGGACCTCAGAGCTGGACGCAGTACTCCAGGTGGGGTCTCACCAGAGCAGAGTAGAGGGGCAGAATCACCTCCCTCGACCTGCTGGCCACACTTCTTTTGATGCAGCCCAGGATACGGTTGGCTTTCTGGGCTGCGAGCGCACATTGCCAGCTCATGTCCAATATTTCATCCACCAGTATCCCCAAGTCTTTCTCTGCAGGGCTGCTCTCAATCCCTTCATCCCCCAGCCTGTATTGATACTGGGGGTTGCCCCGACCCAAGTGCAGGACCTTGCACTTGGTCTTGTTGAACTTCATGAGGTTCCCATGGGCCCACTCCTCAAGCCTGTCCAGGTCCCTCTGGATGGCATCCCTTCCCTCTAGTGAATCAACTGCACCACTCAGCTTAGCGTTGCATTGGGTTTGTGTGACAAGGTTTTGGTAGCAGGGGGGCTACAGGGGTGGCTTCTGTGAGAAGCTGCTAGAAGCTTCCCCTGTGTCCGATAGAGCCAATGCCAGCTGGCTCCAAGACGGACCCGCCACTGGCCAAAGCTGAGCCAATCAGTGATGTTGGTAGCGCCTCTTTGATAACATATTTAAGAAGGGGTAAAAACTGCTGCACAACTGCAGCTGGGAGAGAGGAGTGAGAATATGTGAGAGAAACAACAACTCTGCAGACACCAAGGTCAGTGGAGAAGGAGGGGGAGGAGGTGCTCCAGGCGCCAGAGCAGAGATTCCCCTGCAGCCCATGGTGAAGACCATGGTGACGCAGGTTGTCCCCCTGCAGCCCATGGAGGACCCACGCTGGAGCAGATATCCACCTTCAGCCCGTGGAGGGCCACACCCAGAGCAGGTGGATGTGCCCCAAAGGAGGCTGTGACCCCGTGGAGAGCCTGTGCTGGAGCAGGCTTCTAGCAGGACCTGTGACCCCGTAGACCCATGGAGAGAGAGGAGCCCACGCTGGAGCAGGTTTTCTGGCAGGACCTGTGGCCCCATGGGGGACCCATGCTGGAGCAGTCTGTTCCTGAAGGACTGAAGGACTGTACTCCAGGGAAAGGACCCATGCTGGAGCAGTTCCTGAAGAACTGCAGCCCGTGGGAAGGACTCACGTTGGAGAAGTTCGTGGAGGACTGTCTCCTGTGGGAGGGAGGAGCCCATGCTGGAGCAGGGGAAGAGTGTGAGGAGTCCTCCCCCTGAGGAGGAAGGAGTGGCAGAGACAACATGTGATGAACTGACCGCAACCACCATTCCCCGTCCCCCTGCACCGCTGAGGGTGGAGGAGGTAGAGAAAATCAGGAGCAAAGATAAGCCCGGGAAGAAGGGAGGGGTGGGGGGAAGGTGTTTTTAAGATTTGATTTTATTTCTCATTATCCTACTCTGATTTGATTGGCAATAAATTAAATTAATTTTCCCCAAGTCAAGTCTGTTTTGCCCGTGATGGTAACTGGTGAGTGATCTCTCTCTGTCCTTATCTCATCCCATGAGTCTTTCATTATATTTTTGTCTCCTGTGTCCAGCTTAGGAGGGGGAATGATAGAAAGGCTTTGTTGGGCACTTGGCGTCCAGCCAAGGTCAACCCACCACAGGTATCATCTGCAAATATGCTGAGGGTGCACTCAATCCCAGTGTCTATGTCATTGATGAAGATATCATCAGGCAGAATAAACATGGGTTGATAAAGGGAAAGTCCTGCTTAACTAATTTAATATCCTACGGTCACCTGCCGAGTGGATGAAGGGGAGGCAGTGGATGTAGTTTTTCTGAATTTCAGTAAGGATTTTGATACTGTCCTTCACAGCATCCTTCTGGTCAAGTTGTCCAACTGAGATGAGCAGATACACAGTGCATTGGGTGAAGAACTGGCTGAACGGCAGGACTCAAAGGGTTGTAGTGAATGGGGCTACATCTGGCTGGCGACCAGTCACCACAGGTGTTCCTCAGGACCAGTTGTGTTCATTATTTTTATGAATGATCTGGATAAAGGAGTTGAATGCACCATTAGCAAGTTTGCTGATGATACCAAACTTGGAGGTGCTGTTGACTCTCTTGAGGGACAAGAGGCCTTGCAGAGGGATCTAGATAGATTGGAGCATTGGGCGATCATCAGTGGCATGAAATTTAACAAGAACAAATGCCAGATTCTGCACCTGGGATGGAGTAATGCTGGACACAGGTATAAATTGGGAGAGGAGTGGCTGGAGAGCAGCCCTGCAGAAAGGGATCTGGGGGTGCTGGTTGACAGCAGGCTCAATATGACTCAGCAGTGTGCCCTGGCAGCCAAGAGGGCAAACCGCATCCTGGGGTGCATTAAACACAGTATAACCAGCTGGTTAAAAGAGGAGATTATCCCTCTGTATTTAGCGTTGGTGTGTTGGGTTAACCTTGGCTAGCCACCAGGTGCCCACCAAAGCTGCTCTGTCACTCCCCCTCCTCAGCTGGACAGGGGAGAGAAAATATGATGAAAGGCTCGTGGGTCATGATAAGGACAGGGAGATCACTCACCAATTACTGTCACGGGCAAAACAGACTCGACTTGGGGAAAAATTAATTTAATTTATTGCCAATTAACACCAGAGTAGGATAATGATAAATAAGAACAAATCTTACAAACACCTTCCCCCCACCCCTCCCTTCTTCCCAGGCTCAACTTCACTCCCAAGTTCTCTACCTCCTCCTCCCAAGTGGCGCAGGGGGATGGGGAAGGGGGGTTGTGGTCAGTTCATTACACGTTGTTTCTGCCACTCCTTCCTCCTCACACTCTTCCACTGCTCTAGCATGGGGTCCCACCCACGGGAGACAGTCCTCCACGAACTTCTCCAATGTGAGTCCTTCCCACGGGCTGCAGTTCTTCACGAACTGCTCCAGCATGGGTCCTTTCCCCGGAGTACAGTCCTTCAGTCCTTCAGGAACAGACTGCTCCAGCATGGGTCCCCCATGGGGCCACAGGTCCTGCCAGAAAACCTGCTCCAGCGTGGGCTCCTCTCTCTCCATGGGTCTACGGGGTCACAGGTCCTGCTAGAAGCCTGCTCCAGCACAGGCTCTCCACGGGGTCACAGCCTCCTTTGGGGCACATCCACCTGCTCTGGGTGTGGCCCTCCACGGGCTGAAGGTGGATATCTGCTCCAGCGTGGGTCCTCCATGGGCTGCAGGGGGACAACCTGCGTCACCATGGTCTTCACCATGGGCTGCAGGGGGACTACCTGCGTCACCATGGTCTTCACCACAGGCTGCAGGGGAATCTCTGCTCCGGTGCCTGGAGCACCTCCTCCCTCTCCTTCTTCACTGACCTTGGTGTCTGCATAGTTGTTTCTCTCACATATTCTCACTCCTCTCTCCCAGCTGCAGTTGTGCAGCAGTTTTTACCCCTTCTTAAATATGTTATCAAAGAGGCGCTACCAACATCACTGATTGGCTCAGCTTTGGCCAGTGGCGGGTCCATCTTGGTGCTGGCTGGAACTGGCTGTGTCAGACATTGTGGAAACTTCTAGCATCTTCTCACAGAAGCCACCCCTGTAGCCCCCCTTCTACCCAAACCTTGCCACATAAACCCAATACAGTTGGTGCAGCCTCACCTTGAGTATTGCGTGCAGTTCTGGGCCCCACAATTTAAGAAGGATGTTAAGGTCCTTGAATGTGTCCAGAGGAGGGCAACAAAGCTGGTGAAAGGGCTGGAAGGAATGTCCTGTGAGGAGCAGCTAAGGACTCTGGTTTTGTCTAGTTTGGAGAAAAGGAGGCTGAGGGGCGATCTCATTGCTCTCCACAGCTTCCTGAGGAGGGGAAGTGGAGAGGGAGGTGCTGATCTCTTCTCCCTGGTATCCAGTGACAGGATGCATGGGAATGGTTCAAAGCTGCGCCAGGAGCGGTTCAGACTTGACATTAGGAAGCATTTCTTTACCGAGAGGGTGGTCAAACACTGGAACAGGCTTCCTAGAGAGGTGGTCGATGCCTCAAGCCTGTCAGTGTTTAAGAGGCATTTGGACAATGCCCTTAATAACATGCTTTAACTTTTGGTCAGCCCTGAATTGATCAGGCAGTTGGACTAGATGATCGTTTGTAGGTCCCTTCCAACTGAACTATTCTATTCTATTGTATTCTATTCTGTTCTGTTCTGTTCTTTTCTATATTAAATAGCATTGGTCCCAGTACAGACCTTTGAGGGACACCACTCATTACTGTTTTCCACTTGGACATTGAGCCGTTGACTATAACTCTTTGGATGCAGCCATCCAGCCAATTCCTTATCCATCTAACAGTCCATCCATCAATCCCATTTCTCTCCAATTTAGCAGCAAGAATGTTGTGGGGGACCATACCAAAGGCCTTACGGAAGTCCAGGTAGATGACAGACCAGATGCATCAAGTTTTCTCTGATATTTTTCCTCATCTAATTGTCCTTACTTTTTAAAGATTCTATGACCATGGACTATTTTGCATACCTTGGGCATGCTTGAAAGGGAATCTGTATGGCATTACTGAGGGTCTTCATGAATTTGGATTCAAGGACCATATTCTTCCTTCATAATGCAATAAACTTACTAATACCCACAGAAACAAATAGATAAAGGCCAGATTTTCTAGGATTTGCTGGACACTGATGTAAAATACATTATATTGCTTCAAATAATCCAATAGCATACTGATTCTCAAAAGGGCTTATGTCTTGCTAGCTTATTGAAACACATTGTATGTTGTAGTTTGATTGTGTGAAACTTAGAGCTACAATACTCACTTTTTGTTTTAAAATACACCATTTTAAGATAATTAGAGAATTGCTTGATCAGAATTCCTGTGTGTGAGGTTCTTGTACAGCAGGTTACAAGAGTGTTAGCATTGTACTGCCAGTGAAGCAGAACATACATAACGTGTTTCACAGCAAAATTTCTTATTGATATTTCTAATGCTTACGAAAGCTGTCATAAGACACTGCATCTTGTTCATATGATGATTCTGCAGAACAGCACACATTATATATTTATTCCAGTAGGATGCATCCCTTCCCAGAGATCAACAATAGCAGCTATCTAAATTTGTCAGATAGCAAGGATCCAAGGAAGAATTTTCTAATGATTTCTGAAATGTACCCTAAGGTACACTGTCCTGAAACTATCAATCAAAGAAATTATAAATTTTGCAGATGCACCCACCTCTAGAAAAACAATGGATGAAAAGTACTTTTCTTTAAAAAAAAAATCCAGGAATGACAGAAAAATCTCAAAATCCTCTAGGGACCATAAAATACTATTAGTTACAGTAAGACAATGAACCAACAATATCATTAGAGGTCAAACAAAATCGGTGGAAATTTAGTACAAATGTCAAGCTTGGAAGAAGTGAAGCAACAGGTTAAAAAAAATCTCATGAAGTAGGAAATAAAGCAGAAAAAATATTTTTATTGAATGATATATTCATGGTGTATCGCCAGCTGAAAAAGTTATACCATCAAAAAGCAACAGACATAGCTCTGCAGTATGTTATGCCATCAGTCTGCATGGGAAAACAGCAAACAGATTACAGCAGAAACATAGTCCTATATTATTGACTATTAGTAATTTTCTGATCTTCCTTACCTTTCCAATTTCACTTTAAAGATTTTTCTTTTGTATCAGAATATAATATCCTTGCTGGAATTGGTTGTGTGAGAAATAAGAAAGATTCTTCTAATCTTCTGGGATAAGAGGAATAAAGTGAGTATGAAATGAAATAAAATCAGGGATTTTGTAAGTGTGATTTGTGTCTGATATATTACTGATAATGTGCTGTTGTGCAAAGTTTTGCTCTGGTGCATGCCCTAAAATAATTCCTTTTGCTTTGTGTGGCCCAACTGAGGCTTGAGTGACCCAACTGAAATTCAGACAATAGGCGTTTCCTCTGCCTAATTATTCTGAGTATTTTCATTTAATAGGAAAATTTTGAGCCTACTACAGGACCAAGGGAAAATCATGCCTGACCAACCCAATTGCCTTCTATGATAAAATGACTGGATTTGTGGATGAGGGGAGAGCAGTGGATGTCATTTACCTTGACTTTAACGAGGCTTTGAACATCCTCTTCTGCAATATTCTTGTATCCAGGTTAAGATGTTACAGTCCTAACCTGCATTTGGTCCAGGTGGACAACCAGATAGGTAAAAATATGTTTGGATGATAAGGCTCAGAGAGTAGTGGTTAATGGGTTATATTCTACCTGTAAGCCAATGACAAGTGGAGTACCACAGTGGGACCTGTCCTATTTAACATCTTTATCAATGACCTGATGGAGGTGAGAGAGTGCACACTCACCAAGTTTGCAGATGACACCAAATTGGGAGGACCAGTCAATACACTTAAGGGCAAAGCTGCCATTTGGAGGGATGTAGATGGGGGGAAGAGGAGGGGAGGGAGGAGGGGAAAAGGAAGAGGAGAGGGCTGGGCTTTGCAGGGGGGACACCTAATAGCAGTCTTCCAGTCTTCCAGTATCTACAAGGAGGTCATGGAGAAGAAGGAGCCAGGCTCTTCACAGCAGTGCATGGTGGGAGGACAAGACACAATGGGCATACATTGAAAGATGAGAGATTCAGACTAGATACAAGGAAAAACTTTTTTCCTATGAGGACAGTCAAGCAGTGGCACAGGTTGCCCAGAGAGGTTGTGTAGTCTCTGTCCTTGGAGTTTTTCCAAGACCCAACTGAACAAAGCCCTGAGCAACCTGGTCTGAATTCAGTGTTGACCCTGCTGTGAACAGGAGGTTGACCTAGAGACCTCCTGAGGTCCCTTCCAGCCTGAATTAGTCAGTGGTCCTGTGACTGAGATTTGCAGCTCAACTTTAATTAGAAAAAATATAGCCAGCATTAGGCTCTACTTCTTTCTGTGGTAATAACCAAGTGTTTATTATATACCTAATAATAAGTTAAGTTACTTCAGTAATGGGAGATGAGGATCGGTCCCCCTGTCAATACAGTAGGCATTTTTTTTTTTTGTCTTATGGACATTCTCCATCCCTCCTTTGGTTCTAGAAAACAAAGAAGGTGACCTCCATTGGACTAGAGAGAGAGGGAGGTACTAGAGGAAACATGGCTTTGTGTCAAGGACTGTCAGGAAATGACACAAGCTATGTTTCTGTCTCCAAAAGGGACAGCACAGGCAGTAAACTGCAAGAGAACACTCCAAGTTAGGAATCCTATAAAGGTGTCTCCTACAGTTAGTCACATAAACCTCTGAGTGTGGGATTTTAAACTTCCACCCTCTGTTTAGCATTTCCTAGTTTCCCTCAGTTTCCATCTCCATCTCCCTCATATATTCCTTCTTGATAACCTGCTGTCAGGGTCCGGAGAGCATTAATAGACCTTAATGGCTCTGACCAGCCTCACCTGGGATCCCTACCTACCCACCCAATGGACCACCACCCTCCCCATGAGCCCAGGGGCTCCATTTAAGTTCAGCTCTGGATATTCAGTCTCTATCTATGAATGTTGATCTCCAACCATGTTTTACTATAAACCCTGCTGATCCTGACTTGTGGGCTGACTTCCTGGTTTTATTTTGGACCTGACTTGTCATCATGGATTTGTGAGATGCCCTGGGCTCTTGTAAAATTTATCTTTTATAAGGCACATTATTTATGATATATATAATATAGATTAAATAGGGATGAGGTTAATCTTTGTAAAACAAAGCAAACAATATTTTAATAAATAAGCATTTCCTTTGAAATATCTTTAGCTGGCTTTCATATTTAAATAACAAACTTGAAGCAAGTCTAAAGCTTGTTGTATCTTGCTTTGGATTCCAGAGGGTATAATTAATTTACTATGTCTGATCAGACAAGCAAAAAAAAAAAAAAAAAAAGGGGGGGGGGGCAAAAACCACTAATCACGTTGTTACAGCTTCACCTGTGAATGCTCAAAGCTGGAGGATGGATATCTGCCTGTTCTTTCATTTGATGTCTATTACTGCAAGCTGTTAAATTTATGGTGTTGGATGTGCTTCCACTCCACTGATACCAATATACACTGGCTTCAATATACAGGGGATCAGTATCTTACAGGAAAAGCTTTACAATATGTGGAATAGTGATTGCTGTTGCATAAAATCTGTTTGTAAACCCTACTACTGCTTTCAGTGTAACTCACTGTAGAATACAGTTTCAAGAAGAATAACAAAGTATAAAATAACTTAGGGGATTGAGCCTCAGAAATCTAAAGCAGTTTCTGATAAAGTCCATTTTAGAGACCGTCTAAAGAAAGTTCTTGGAAGTTTCTGTAAAAGCTTCAAAGTAAATTAAGATGAAATTGACATTTTTGCCTTGATTGCCAATGTTGCCTCTTCATAAGTTCTCCTGTTCTGTGGATTGTAAAGACAGGGTGTCCCTCCAGATACTGACTAATATGTACTAAAAGATGGCTAGACAAGATATTCATGTTAAAGGAAAAAGCACAGGGTTTCGATAGGGTCTTTCTGGCATCAGTAATACTTTGACTCTTTCCTTGATCTGTATGTAGAAAGCAAAAGCAAGACTTTAAAGTATGGGGCAACTCATCCCCATCCAGAAAGCCTCTAAAGTACAGAAATGAGAAACTGAGGAAAATATATAGTCTTTAGACTGAAGTTAACCTTGACATCAGACAAAGGCTAAAGTAAAAGTCAAGTAACTTACTGACATGATCCAGACATGTGCAACTAGGTTGTTGGGTATAGAGATATTTATAGAAAGTTGCATTTATCGATATGCTAACTGCAAGAAATATCTTTGCATCTTTTACCTGTAAAGAGGTAAAGTCACTGTGTGAGCTGTGGTGGGTTGACTGGAGCTGGCTGCCAGACCCCCACCCAGCTGCTTCCTTACTTCCCCTCCTCAACAGGATAGGGGAGAAAAATAAGATGGACAAGCCTGTGTGTCAAGATAAAGACAGTTTAATAAGAAAAGCAAAAACCCTGTGTGGAAGCAAAGCAAAAAAAGGAATTCGTTCACTACTTCCCATTGGCAGGCAGATGCACAGCCACTTCCTAGGAAGTAGGGCCTCAGTACATGTAGCAGTTACCTTGGAAGACAAATGCTACAACCGCAAATGTACCCCACCTCCTTCTTCTTTACCTAAGCTTTTATTGCTGAGCAGATGTCATATGGTATGGAATATCCCTTTGGTCAGTTTGGGTCAGTTGTCCTGGCTATGTCCCCTCCCAACCTCTTGCCTGCCCCCAGCCTACTGGCCTTTGGGGGCAGGGTGGTGGAGAGACAGCCTTGATGCTGTGCAAGCACTGCTCAGCAGCAGCCAAAACATTGGTGTGTTATCAACACTGTTCTAGCCACAAATGTAAAGCACAGCACTATATGGGCTGCTACAGGGAAAGTTAACTCCATCCCAGCCAGACCCAATACAATCACCACCCCTTATTCTGTACCATTTGCGTCATGCTGAGGTCCCACATTATCTGATACATCTAAGTATCTTCTGACCATCCCATTTTATCTGTTTTTCATTCCTGAAATCTGCTCTTATGATCACTTACAACATAAGCTACATACTTAAACCATCTTTATATCCAACATACAGATTTATATGTCCTCATTAACCACTATTCCCTGTCCCTTAATGGATAGATAGATAGATATTATTCCCCCATTCCATAGACCTTCCTCTTTCCAAACTGTCTATAAGAACAGGCAATGACTTGAACCCTGTCTGTCAAGGTGGTCGCTCAGGACAGGAGAAGCAGCATGTTGGATTGTTGGGCACCAAGACTGGCTTGGGTTGGGTCATCACTGCACTCACCCGGTTCCTTGCGAAGCTCACTCTTCATCGGTTCAGGTACTTTATGCAATGTTACTTCCTGCAACATACAATTTAAATCATGGATTATTTTCCCCCAAGGTTAAAACTTCTTGAGGTACACACCGGATCTCCCCATCCTTATGCATTACCCACCAAGTGCACCTGGGTCCTTCAGCAAAGACAACCCCAAAAATGAGCTTGCCTTTTCCCAAGGGAGGAACAACCCACACTGCCTTTCCCAGTGTTGTGGTTTAACCCTGGCTGGCAACTAAGCACCACACAGCCGCTCGCTCACTCCCCCCGCAGTGGGATGGGAGGCAGAATCGGAAGGGTAAAAGTGAGAAAACTTGTGGGTTGAGATGAAGACAGTTTCATAATTTAAAAAAAAAAAGTTGTAAGAAAAAAATAAAAAAAACCAACAAAGAGAGAGGAAAATAAAACCAAGAAAAAAAAGTGATGCAAAAGAAAACAATTGCTCACCACCGACTGCTGCCCAGCCAGTCCCTGAGCAATGGCAGCCCTCATCAACCTCCAACACCCCCCCCCCAGTTTTATTGCTGAGCATGACGTCATATGGTCTGGAATATCCCTTTGGTCAGTTGGGGTCAGCTGTCCCGGCTGTGTCCCCTCCCAACTTCTTGTGCACCCCCAGCCTACTCACTGGCAGGGCAGTATGAGGAGCAGAAAAGGCCTTGATGCTGTGTAAGCACTGCTCAGCAATAACAAAAACATCCCTGTATTATCAACGCTATTTTCAGCACAAATCCAAGATATAGTCCCATAGAAGCTACTATGAAGAAATTTAACTCTATCGCAGCAAAATCAGTACACCCAGTGTCGTGGTTTAACACGTGCACTATGGGGACCTTATTTCCTCACACAGTACGTAGGGGCTTTCTTTGGGCAGGACCAGGACAGCTTCTGCTAAATTTATGTCCCAGTGCTTGTATATCCCAGTGTCCAGCGCTCTCAGCATAGTCTTTAACAGTCCATTGTATCGTTCAGTCTTTCTGGAGGCATGTGGGTGATAGGGGATGTGATACACCCACTCAATGCCGTGTTTCTTGGCCCAGGAGTCTATGAGGTTATTTCGGAAATGAGTCCCATTGTCTGATTCAATTCTTTCTGGGGTGCTGTGTTGCCATAGAACTTGCCTTTCAAGGCCCAGGATGGTGTTTTGGGTGGTGGCATGGTTATTAGGGTATATTTCCAGCCACCTGGTAGTTGCTTTCACCATGGTGAGTATGTAGCGCTTGTCTTGGTGGGTCTGTTGCAGTGGTCCAATATAGTCAATTTGCCAGGGCTCACCATATCATTATCCCAGCCACTGCCCTCTATGCCAGGGAAACTTTACTTGCTTCGCTCACTCAATTGCAGCACACATTTCGCATTCATGGGTGACCTGCGTGATGGCCTCCACGGTCAGGTCCACCCCCCAATCACGAGCTCATCTGTATGTTGCATCTCTCCCTAGATGTCCCGATGTTTCATGGGCCCACCAAACTACAAATAGTTCACCCTTACGCTCCCAGTCCAGGTCCACCTGAGCCACTTAAATTCTGGCAGCTTGGTCTACCTGTTCATTGTTTCAGTCATCTTCGGTGGTGCAGTTCGTGGACATGTGAGCATCTACCTTTAGAGCGATGGTTTCTACCTGGGCAGCAATGCCTTGCCATAATGCAGCAGCCCAGATGGGTTTACCTCTGCGCTGCCAATTGGTCTGATTCCATTGCTGTAGCCACCCTCATAGGGCATACTCATAGAGTACTGGCCACTTTTCACATTCAGCAATCTCTATGGGCCAGCTGGATGGCTTTTACTTCTGCAAACTACTTGGCGGCCTCCCCGCCAACCTCTCCCCCTAGTTTTATTGCTGAGCATGACATCATATGGTGTGGAATATCCCTTTGGTCAGTTGGGGTCAGCTGTCCCGGCTGTGTCCCCTCCCAACTTCTTGTGCACCCCCAGCCTACTTGCTGGTGGGGTGGTGTGAGAAGCAGAAAAGGCCTTGATTCTGTGTAAGCACTGCTTAGCAATAACAAAAACATCCCTGTATTATCAACACTGTTTCCAGCACAAATCCAAAACATAGCCCCATACTAGTTACTATGAAGAAAATTAACTCTATCCCAGCCAAAACCAGCACACCTCATATGCTGCTAGTATCTCTTTTTCAGTCGGGGTGTAGGTGGCCTCAGATCCTCAATAACCCTGGCTCCAAAACCCTAGAGGTTGACCTTGGGTTTCTGCTGGTATTTTCTGCCAGAGGCTCCAGGTGAGGCCATGCTCCCCAGCTGCAGTGTAGAGCACATTTTGCACAGCTGGTCCTGTACGGATGGGCCCAAGAGCTACTGCACGAGCTATCTCCTGTTTGATCTGCTCAAAGGCTTGTTGTTGCTCAAGGCCCCACTCAAAATACTTCTTCTTTTGGGTCATTCAATAGAGAGGGCTCACAAGCTGACTATAACCTGGAATATGCATTCTCCAGAAACCTACAACACCTAGAAAAGCTTGTGTTTCTTTTTTATTAGCTGGTGGGGACACAGTTGTTATCTTATTGATCACATTCATAGGGATGTGATGATGTCCATCCTGCAATTTTATGCCCAAGAACCGGATCTCCTGTGCGGGTCCTTTGACCTTGCTTTTCTTTATGGCGAAACTGGCTTTCAGAAGGATCTGGACTATTCTTTTTCCTTTCTCAAACACTTCTTCTGCTGTGTTGCCCCACATGATGATGTCATCAATGTATTGCAGGTGTTCAGGGGCATCACCCTGTTCCAGTGCAGTCTGGATTAGTCCATGACAAATGGTAGGGCTGTGTTTCCACCCCTGGGACAATCGATTCCAGGTGTATTGGACACCCCTCCACGTGAAAGTAAACTATGGCCTGCATTCTGCTGCCAAAGGAATTGAGAAAAACACATTGGCAATGTCAATTGTAGCATACCGCTTGGCTGCCTTTGACTCCAGTTCATATTGCAGCTCTAGCATGTCCGGTACGGCAGCACACAGCTTTTGTGTGACTTTGTTCAGGCCACGATTGTCCACGGTTCACTTCAACCCTGTGTCAGACTGGCCATATGGGACTATTAAGGGGTGAGTGAGTCTTGCTGATCACTCCTTGGCTCTCCAATTGATGAATCAGCTCATGGATGGGAGCCAGGGAGTCTTTTGGTTGGTGTGATATTGTTGCCAGTGCACCGTCATGGTAGGAATTGACACCTGCTGTTTTTGACCCTCAGCAACCCCACAACAGAGGGGTCCTCCGAGAGACCAGACAGGGTAGACAGCTGATTGATCTTCTCTGTATCCATGGTGGCTACACCAAAAGCCCATCAGTACCCTTTTGGGTCCTTGAATTACCCTCTCCTGAGGTAGTCTATGCCAAGAATACATGGGGCCTCCAGGCCGGTCACAATAGCATGCTTATGCCACTTGTTCCGTTAGGCTCACCTCAGCCTTCAACACCGTCAACTCTTGGGATCCCATTGTCACTTCAGAAATCCATATGGGTTCCTCCCCCTTGTACCCTGATGGCATTAGGGTACACTGTGCACCAGTGTCCACCAAAGCTTTATACTTCTGTGGATCCAGTGTGCCAGGCAATCTAATCCACACAGTCCAGTAAACCTTGTCGCCCCTTTCCTCTTCCTGGCCGAAGGCAGGGACCCTCTATTTCCAGATAGAGTATTCACTGTCTGACCCTTGCACTGCCAGACCAGAGGTCCTTTCACCAAAATCAAGGGAGGCACTCTCAGTTCTTCTTCTGCGTCTGGGTGATTGCTGGTTGCCTTCTACCATCTCAACAGCAACTAAGCTGACAGCCTTCTTGGGTGGCCCCTTCTTAGCAGCTGTCTTCCCCCTCAGTTCGTGTACATGGGCTTCCAGCTTAAAAGTGGGCTCACCATCCCACTCCCTCATGTCCTCCTCCTGGACATGCAGGAAGAACCAGAGAGTGCCACGCAGAATGCACCTGGGGCTCCCTTTCCCTCTGGCCGGGGGGGCCTTGCTCCATTGGGCGCCCCTGACAGCCGAGGTGCTGGCCTGTGGGGACGAGGAGGGAGAGAGATTTTCTTCAAAATTTCAGAGCCAGGAAGATGCTCTCTCCACAGTTGGTGTATCTGAATCTGGGCAATAAATTGTTGCCAAGCTGTTAGGAATATGATGCTGGTGCATTTTGGACCACCTTCCTCCACGTGTCCCATGTATGCTGGATGTCATCCAGATCTTTGGAGACCTGGTTGTCGTCCATGTCACTGTAGATGACTTCCATCTGTAGATGGAAGATGTAGATGACCAATTCTCTCAGGTACTGGATGCCTTCCTCAGCAGTAGTCCACTTCCCTTGGTAATTCACAAGATCTTCCTTGAACGGATATCTTGCTCTCACGCTTAACAGGAGCTGCCTCCAGAGACTGCAGATTGTTGTCTCTTTTCTGATTTCTTTGTCAATTCCACAGACCCCAGAGAGGGATGCCAGCTGTTGGGCTTCCTTACCTTCGAATTCCTGAATGCTGGCCGCGCTATCCTAGTATCAGAGGAGCCAGGCAGCAGTCTGCTCCCCTGGCTGGCGGCTGTAATCTTTCCGAATGTCTTGAAGTTCTCTCAAGGTCAGGGACTGGGTAGTTTCCACCTGTTGGATGATTTCTCTCACTTCCTCCTCCTGTTTCTTTGCTGAAGGGCTGGCTTCCTGATCAGACCCTTCCTCCTCCTCCCCCTCCCTTACTAATTGATGAGATGGTGTGGTGGGTTGACCCTGGCTGGATGCCAGGTGCCCACCAAAGCTGCTCTATCACTCCCCCTCCTCAACTGGACAGGGGAGAGAAAATAAAACAAAGGGCTCATGGGTCAAGATAAGGACAGGGAGATCACTCACCAATTACTGTCATGGGCAAAACAGACTCGACTGGGGAAAAATTACTTTAATTTATTACTAGTCAAATCAGAGCAGGATAATGAGAAATAAAACCAAATCTTAAAACACCTTCCCCCCACCCCTCCCTTCTTCCCGGGCTTAACTTTACTCCTGAACTTTCTACCTCCTCCCCCCCAAGCAGCGCAGGGGGATGGGGAAGGGGGGTTTTGGGTCAGTTCATCACACGTTGTTTCTGCCGCTCCTTCCTCCTCAGGGGGAGGAGGACTCACACTCTTCCCCTGCTCCAGCGTGGTGTCCCTCCCACGGGAGACAGTCCTCCATGAACTTCTCCAACATGAGTCCTTCCCACGGGCTGCAGTTCTTCAGGAACTGCTCCAGCATGGGTCCCTTCCACGGGGTGCAGTCCTTCAGGAACAGACTGCTCCAGCGTGAGTCCCCCACAGGGTCACAATTCCTGCCAGCAAACCTGCTTCAGCATGGGCTCCTCTCTCCATGGGTCCACAGGTCCTGCCAGGAGCCTGCTCCAGCGCGGGCTTCCCACGGGGTCACAGCGTCCTTCGGGCATCCACCTGCTCTGGCGTGGGGTCCTCCACAGGCTGCAGGTGGATATATCTGCTCCACCGTGGACCTCCATGGGCTGCAGGGGGACAGCCTGCCTCACCATGGTCTTCACCATGGGCTGCAGGGGAATCTCTGCTCTGGCGCCTGGAGCACCTCCTCCCCCTCCTTCTTCACTGACCTTGGTGTCTGCGGAGTTGTTTCTCTCACATATTCTCACTCCTCTCTCTCTGGCTGCAACTGCTACTCCCCTGTAACTTCTTTTCCCTTTCTTAAATATGTTATCACAGAGGCGCTACCACTGTTGCTGATGGGCTCGGCCTTGGCCAGCGGCGGGTCCATCTTGGAGCCGGCTGGCATTGGCTCTATCGGACATAGGGGAAGCTTCTAGCAGCTTCTCACAGAAGCCACCCCTGTAGCCCCCCCCGCTACCAAAACCTTGCCATGCAAACCCAATACAGATGGACCCATCAACCTGTGTGTCCACCGTTTCTTTTTTTTCACTACTGGGGTGATTACTCTAGTTGGGGTTAGGGACAGCCATGGTGTCCTCAGATGTGGTTTGGGTTCCTGTCCCAGTCATGGTGTCCTCAGATGTAGTTTGGCTCCCTGTCCCAACCATGCTCCTCTGATGGTACTGAACAGAGGCTCAGTAGGCACAGGCCAAGCCTCAATACAGTGCTAGAAGCTGCTGGTTTTCATGGGGGTAGGCAAGGCACCCTTCTATCCAGTGGCATGCTGATTCAACAAGATTACATACCTGTTCAGGTGTAAAATCCCAGGCTATTGGAGGTGATAACCACCCTAGGCACCAGTCTAAATCTTTCCACACACTCTGCCACCCAGGGACCAACTGCCTCGGGGCACATTTCTCTTTCGCCTCACCAACAATTTGTCCCTTTTTACGCCAGGATGAAACCAGGTTCCACAAACCCACAAAAAGCCAACAGTCTTAGATCAAACAGCTTACATAAGGATGTGCAAGAACCTTGGGAGCCCATGCAAACAAAACTATCCACATCAATCCCAGAGGATAAGAGGGAGGTGTAATCCCTCATTCTCTCTGCAAGATAGCTCACTCAGCACATGAAGGGCCTCAATGCCAGGGCCAAGAGCATGGCCATTGCTTTTATCAAAATGTTCCCAGGCCCAGCAAAAATAGAGATAAGCAATGCAGCAAACAGCAAGAGCCGAAAGCAGTCACTAACAAGCTCTAGACTCTATTATACAGTAAAGCAAGAAAGATCTATGACCCGCACAGAAGCCTGCCAATTAATAACTACTACAGGTATAGCATGCTCAGATCAAAACTGCCATTGTCTAGAGCCCCACATTGGGTGCCAAAAAGGACTGTGGTGACCTTGGCTGGCTGCCAGACCCCCAACCCAGTCACTCTCTCACTCCCCCTCCTCAGAGGGACAGGGAGATTGCACAATTTTTTACTAGTCAGGAGCAGAATATTATGGATTAGAAATGCATGCTCCATAGAGCTAGAGGTAGGAAAAACCGAACGGTGTGTCAATCTGGAATGCTATCTGATGCACAGGATAAAACTGGAGCTTGTCATGTTAACAATGGGGGCCCAGTGTTTGTCATGATTTTGCATAAGCTTTGTAATTTTTAAGTTAATCTAAGTGCTTAGGAACGTATCTATGGGGTTTCTGAGAGCTGTTGTCCTCTCCGTTATCACTAGTTGATGCATCATTTAGATCCCACATTTAGATTACAGTTGTGTCTATTCCAGGAGTTGAGCAGCATATCTGTGATTATAGGTTGCAGCCTATGACTCTAATGATAACAGCAGTAAATTTATCAGGAATTTAAATAGCCTTAGGAAATCAGATTTGAATGCTTGTCCTTAGCTACAGATTATGAGTGGCTCTTCCATTATATGTTTGTTTTCTATTCAGGCATTAGCAAGCACCGCTAGCTCCTTTTAAGAATGAAACCATGCCTTCAATTCCCTCAAATCATTGGTAAGCTTCCTGTATGTCTGCTGATTTTTTCTTTGTGACTTTGAAATCAAAGAGAAGTTGCTGGCTTCTTTTATTTTTCTGGTGTTGATGTGGCTAAGTTTCCAAGTATGGATTCTCTCTGAAAAGTTCAGTGGCAGACTCCAGTTTGCATATGACTGAGAAATAAATTGTGCATGTGCATATGTGCACATACATGTGTGCTTGCATATGTGTATACATACATACATATATATATGAAAGGAATGACAAATATGTTTCCCACTGCTAACCCCACCATCTTCTATTTAGTCACCATGCCCTAGAGAGGTAATTATTCAAAGTAATGTATACAAGGATAGAAAAGCAATAGCAGGTACTAGGATTTAGGAATGCATATCTGTGCCATAGCTTCTGATAGGGAAAACCCTGTCAGGTTATTCTGAGGAAATCTCCAGGCACCTTAATCACAAAATGTGTAATTTTAAATAGCACAGCAGAGTTGAAAAGGGTCTGAAGGAAACGATAGTCAGATTGTGGTGTTGTCATAGCAACAGACATTGAAATTCAAAATATGAAGTACAAAATGGGCATGGGAGAAAAAGACATAGAAAATTGAAAAATATCAAGTAATCATGAAAATCTGTTTAAAAAATTACTTTAATGACCAATGATAGAAATAAAATCTCTTTATTCTGCATGTTATTTGCATTTGTTTAGCTTTTTCTATACAATTTGAAAATGTTTTATAAATATTAAGAATTACTCTTTCAAACATCCCTGTGGTGGGTTGACCCTGGCTGGACACCAGGTGCCCACCAAAGCCACTCTATCACTCCCCTCCTCAGCTGGACAGGGGAGACAAAAATATAATGAAAGACTCATGGGTCAAGATAAGGACAGGGAGAGATCACACACCAATTACTGTCATGGGCAAAACAGACTCGACTTGGGGAAATTAGTTTAATTTATTGCCAATCAAATCAGAGTAGGGTAATAAGAAAATAAACCCAAATCTTAAAACACCTTCCCCCCACCTCTCCCTTCTTCCCAGGCTTAACTTTACTCCCGATTTTCTCTACTTCCTCCCCCAAGCAGCGCAGGGGGTCAGGGAATGGGGGTTTGGGTCAGTTCATCACATGTTGTCTCTGCCGTTCCTTCCTCCTCAGGGGGAGGAGGACTCACACTCTTCCCCTGCTCCAGCGTGGGGTCCCTCCCATGGGAGACAGTCCTCCACAAGCTTCTCCAATGTGAGTCCTTCCCACGGGCTACAGTTCTTCACAAACTGCTCCAGCGTGGGTCCCTTCCACAGGGTGCAGTCCTTCAGGAACAGACTGCTCCAGCATGGGTCCCCCGCGGGGTCACAAGTCCTGCCAGCAAACCTGCTCCAGCGTGGGCTCCTCTCTCTCCACGTGTCCACAGGTCCTGCCAGGAGCCTGCTCCAGCGCGGGCTTCTCACGGGGTCACAGCCTCCTTCGGGCATCCACCTGCTCTGGCATGGGGTCCTCCACAGGCTGCAGGGGAATCTCTGCTCAGGTGCCTGGAGCACCTCCTCCCCCTCCTTCTTCACTAACCTTGGTGTCTGCAGAGTTGTTTCTCTCACATATTCTCACTCCTCTCTGGCTGCAGTTGCTGTTGCGCAGCAACTTTTTCCCCCTTCTTAAATATGTTATCACAGAGGCACTACCACCGTTGCTGATTGGCTCAGCCTTGGCCAGCAGTGCGTCCAACTTGGAGCTGGCTGGCATTGGCTCTATCGGACATAGAGGAAGCTTCTGGCATCTTCTCACAGAAGCCACCCCTGTACCCCCCCCACTACCAAAACCTTGCCACGCAAACCCAATACAGTCCTTCAAGGAAAGTATTAATGTTGCCATTTATAGATAGAGATACTGAGGCAGAGAGAGAGTTTTGCTCAAGTCCAATAGAATGTCTATGGCAAAAGTGAAAAGAAAAACTTCAGGTGTTTGCTCTGCTCTGTATTCACATGTTCTTAATTTTATTGCTTCAACATGCCTGGGTTTTATGATGTTATTCTCTAGATATGTAACAGAAAAATCAGATTAATTTTCATACATAATAATAATAGTAGTAATTGTATTCTATATCTGGCACAAAAGCTCCAATGCTTATACACACTTTCTGTAGTTATTTAAAACTTTTGTGTAGTTATTTAAATCTTTTTACTGTATTTCTTTATAGTAATAGTAATAGCAAATAGAAGACATGGTAGAAAGGCAAAGAATGAGTAAAACAGTTAACTGCAATTTTTTCCAAGTTATGCAATAGTTTAGAAATATTCATTCATGCCTAACTCATCAAGGAATTGCAGCAAATCTAACTCGACAGGAAAGAACTGATATGCCTTTGTTGAGGATCAAGGAATCTCATTGTTGGTCAAAAACCTGAAATTATTAGGGAATTTATTAACTTATTTGTATCCCTCTGTCGTGGTTTAACCCTAGCCAGCAACTAAGCACCATGCAGCTGCTCACCCCTCCCCCCTCCCAGTGGGATGGGGAGGAGGATTGGGAAAAAAAGTAAAACTCGTGGGTTGAGATAAGAGCAGTTTAATAACTAAAGTAAAATATAATACTAACAATAATAATAATGAAATATAATAATAATAATTGTAATGAAAAGGAATATAACAAAAAGAGAGAGAAATAAAACCCAAGAAAAGACAAGTGATGCACAATGCAATTGCTCACCACTCGCTGACCAATGCCCGAGCAGCGATTCGCCCCTCCCGGCCAACTCCCCCCTGTTTATATATTGGGCATGACGTTCCATGGTATGGAATATCCCTTTGGCTAGTTCAGGTCAGCTGCCCCGGCTATGCTCCCTCCCAGCTTCTTGCACACCTGCTTGCTGGCAGAGGATGGGAAACTGAAAAATCCTTAACTTAGGGTAAGCGCTACTTAGCAACAACTAAAACATCAGCATGTTATCAACATCATTCTCACACTAAATCCAAAACACAGCACTATACCAGCTATTAAGAAGAAAATTAACTCTATCCCAGCCGAAACCAGGACATCCTCACTTCAGTATATCCAAGAGATTTTTTGATGTTGAATTTTTGCAATGACTCGCCTTTTATTTTAGCAATTTGAAGGAGTGATTGTGAGGAACACTTACATTTTTATTTCCTTCCACGCATGTAACTTCATTTAAAGTTGTTAGCATTCTTCAAGTAATATAATGCTAAAGTGTCTGTCCTATAAGAATAACTTTAAGGTTTTTCAACATGAGTATTGGCAGTATAAAACAGATACTTGCATCTTGCATTCAGGAATCTAAGGCAATGAACCATAAACAAAAAGAAATTAGATGAAGGTAAGAAAAAACCATTCAAAATCATGAAAATGTGCTGACTGAATTAGACTGGCAACAAAAAAGAAAGGATTCTTGAAACCTAGAGCTTAACTGAATAGGACAAGACTCTTGCTATGTAAGGAGCAAATCCCTTGGGATTTCTAGGGTCACAGTGGTGGGAGAATAGAATATGACAGAAAGACTGAAGATTCTTCGGTAAGTAGGAAGCTGGCAAAAATGAAAGCACGAAAGTTTACAGAAGATGAATCATGTGAGAAGAGAAGACAGAACCAGAATAATAAATTTAATTCTTCTGGTATTTCTACTAGACAGTTGCTATTACTTCAACTAGTTCAGCCATGAAGCATTCTGCCTGGTAGGTGTTGAGGTGTTGCACCCCAGAACTCAGCATGTGTTCATATGCTTACCGAGTTTCTCAGGCAGATTCTGTATTTTGCAATGACGTCTGAAGCAATGCTTGACTGCTACAGTTGTCCAAACTAGCTGATTTAAGGTGCTGATGTTAATGAGCTTATGGGCCCTGTCTCAGGCCAGGTAGGACTGGGGCAGAGGAAATCATGTATGGGTCTGAGTGGGAATGGAACGCATTCAGAGCAAGAAGACTGGGGTGGGGAAGAGAGGAGAGGATTAGCATCCGCAACCTGTCAGGAATAAAGTTGTTACTTTAGGCTTTTAATTGCAAGTGCTAATACACTTTTAATGTTTTTCCTATTCAATTATTGGTTGCAATTTCTAAATGAAATTAATTTAAATTTCAGACTAGCTTGCATATTTCTACATGATACTGCAGTAACTACAATATAGGCCTACCCTTTTTTTTTTCCCCTCCTTCATTTAATAAATATACAAAGGGTTTGAAAACAACTAGTTACAAAAAGAAACAAGGAATCCTTTCTTCCTCAAAAGTCAAGCTTGTTCTTTGGTACATTTTTTAAACTTTAATTGGAAAACTAAAGGAGAGAGATTCTTCTAACCTCACAGCAGCCTCTACTGGTTCTCATCAGGTTCAAGACTATCAAGGCTGGCTAAATTACCAAACCTTAGACATAATCATAAAAGATCTTCTTTAGTCATGTGTACAACTTGACTGATGTTATCTGCTCAATACAATAGGATATAATCTTTGAGTATAGCTGAAACAGGACTGAATAAGGCTATCTGCACCTGCATTTGTCATAAAACCTTGTCATTGATGATTTCTTATGTTGAATTTGGTATTTGCATCTAAATTAATATTTTTATCCCAAATATAACATTATTGAAAAGTATCCAACGGTAAATTACATCTTAAAAAAACACTTTTTACTGCAAATCAAATAACAGGTTTTGGTTATTTGTCTCCATTGTGTATTTAATCTTATGCAAATTTGCTTCTAATTTTAGGTCCCAATCTTGCAATGAGGTACATATGGAGGAAGTACAGAAGGAAGCTTTTTTTTTTCACCTGATAAGTAAATAAAGGAAATGGTTTCCATAAGACTTCCATAAGGAAGAAAAAAGCACACTGGCTTAAAAAACACAGCCAGACAAGTGCACACAGCATAGTTTCACTAGTGTTTTTTAAACACGATGGCCTAGAAACAAATTGTAGCTTAAGTCCTGGATTGGAATAGGATTGCTCTGCCCATGTCCTGTTTTTTAGACTCCTTCCGAAATACCAGCTACTGGCTGCTACTTGAAACAGGATACTTGTCTGTAACTCTAATCTAACCTGTTATGGTGGTTCTTATGTTCTTATGCATGGAATGCATTGCAATATCAGACCTTGTTACTACTTCTTAATTAAATTGAATTCTTTGCTTAAAACAGAGCATGTTAAAAAGAGAATATAGAACACTAATATTCATGCAATGTTTCCCCAACCTCTTAAGTTAGTGTCACAATAATAGCTCAGCTTTTTTGCTGCTTCTTGTTACCTGTTCCTGATACTAAATTCTCTAGATAACAAAACATCAGATTTTTTTCACTCTCCATAAGCTGCAACGTCCATGAGTTATTTTCTCAGGCTTTGCCATATTTTTGTCTCTTACATTTCTTTTATGTTCTCAGTTACATTTCCATGATCAAGTACTAAATAGCAGAAAAATTATACAAATATATTAAACTTGGTGTACATTATATCTTAGTGTTATAATTATGTAAATGTTCCTCACCAGTTATTAAAGTTTGAATCAAATCTTCTGTTTTCATTCTCCACTAACTTTTGAAGGTGGTATCATTTGCTTGTAAATGGGTGATGCTAAAAACAGGATACAAAAAATATTTTTGAGACTGTTTGGAAAAGTCAAAAGTGATTAAAGAGATTAAAAAGATAGTTAAAAACATTTAGTAAAAAAAAATGTGATGTACTGTTTTCCAGCAGTGGTAGATTTTAAGAGCACTTTTCAATGCACAAGTGACTATATTCAGCAGTGATTTTTCACATATTTTTCTGGGAAATTTTAGGAATGTTTGTCCATACGAATCTGACTGATTACAGTGAGCATGGCAGACTTGACTTTTCATCTCATGTTGCTTTGAAGCATCTCAAAGGTCACTCCTATGCTTGACCTGTTGTATGAGGGCAATCAGCCTCTGATGGTATGGTAGTTGCTGAAAATTCTGCATTTCTGCCTACAGAAAGAAGAGAACCAGAAGTGGCTGCTGAGGTTGACATTGTCAGGTCACCCTGGCACCCAGCTACATATTCATTCTCATCCGACACTGCAGTGTTGGGAGCTACTGTCATCACTAGTCCTGTGAACTGCTCTTGAAGTTTCCCCCTTTTGCAGCAGTCTGAGGCATATGGTGTTTTGTGGCTCTTGACTACGTGAAGATTTTCTTATGTGGCTTATAAGGTCAGGAAGGATAGTCTCTCAGGATACAGAAGACCACAAGCCAATTTTATTATACTGGAAAATAGTGTTTTCTGTTTGAAATCTTCATATGATTGCATCAGTGCAGTATGTATACTATTCCAATCTACTTAGTCAATAAAATAATATTTTAACTATACATCATTCCAAAGCTTCTGTGTTACACTTGTACATCTGGACTCTTGTCAGCACCAGCTGCTGAATATAAAAGCAGAGGAAAACAGGCTGTGATTGCCCAGTAGAGAAAAAATATGGTAAAGGATGAAGGAATGATTGGGGTTTTTTTGTGTTTGTTTTTTTTTTTTCTTTTTTGAAGTCTAAGGTATTTCTAATTGCATCTATTAAAACAAAAAGGTTGGGGAAAATTTGGTGGTGGAAACTAATGTACGTGGACTTTATTACACCCTTTGAAAAGAAGGCCTTTTTTCTGTGGCACTGTTTACTTCACATTGCAGCTTTATGGGAGGGAGTGGTATACAAGCAGGTTACCTTGCGCTGCTGGGGCACACCAGCAACATCAACAGGTTTCACTATATTTCCAAGCTGGTCATGGGCTAGCAGTTGGTGGTCTACCACAGGTTCTGACATAATAGGCATTACATATATATAATTCCGATATCTACCTCTCGTTAGAGTGCTTGATGGGCACAGAAATTCACAACAGTTTAATCATGCATAGTAAATTATGCCAGAAACAGCTGTGAACAGGTATTAGGCTCTTTCTCCCTTACAAGTATCTGTAGCAATACCATTGGTGGCTTTGCCACACCATCTGTAGCCTGACCACACTGCCCCGCTAGCGCTCCGGCCGAGGGGCTGCACTTTGAGTGGACAAACCGCCTGTGCTGCCCTGCCTGCCTTCCGCAGGGCCTAACGGGCCGAGCCCCCAACTGCCCGTACCGTCGTCGCCCTTTGGTTACTCTGCTCTTTAACAAGCAAGAGCAATAGGCACCGGAGTTCAGTGGCGAGAAGCCGAGGGCAGGGCGGTGGCCCTAGGGACACAGTCTACAGGCGCGAGCGGGGGGTGTCTGTCCTCGCCTCCCCTCAACAGTCTCAGCCCCCTGCGGGGCACCGCAGTACCCACCGCCCGCGGCTCCCCCCCGGAAGCTAATCGCGTCCTCCCTCCTAGCCGGGGAACGGGAGCAGCAGCGCCTCTTCCTTCACTTACTAGTAGCCAGTCGCAGAGCGTCACCAAGGGATGGTGAGGGCCCAGATTGGTTGACGGGGAGAAGTGAGTCTGGCACTGATTCGTTGGCTCCGCTCATGTGATGCTGGTGGGGTCGTGGCCCCTGCCGTGGTGGAGAGTCTCGGTTTGTCAGGTAGGTAGGTCGGTCTTATGTATGGTGCGGTGCAGTTGGTGGTGACTACACCCCAAGAGTGTCGTCGCTGGGGTGGGATGTGGCTACACTCCGCAGTGTCTTGCCCACCCGCGAGGGAGCCGGGGCATGGGGGCGGGCGGGCGGCGGTAGGTAGGCAGGCCGGCAGGCAGGCAGGCAGGCAGGCCGGCCCTGCGAGCTGATTTACCTGCAGGCCGGGTGCACTCGATGCAGCTCGCGCTTTCTTCTCAGGGTGTGGCGGTGGTGCCGGGAATAGTCGGGGGTGTTTCTTGCCTGGTGGCGGCTCCGCCTTGGCGTAGCTGATAGTGCGGTGGGTGCGGAGTCCTGCACCCGTCCGAGGGGCTGCCGTCGGGCCCAGGCCCGAGGCCCTGTGTTGGGTCGAGTGGGCCCCTGGGCGTAGGAGGCCGGGGCTCGGCGGCATCCTCGAGGATGAAGGGAGAGAAAGGGCCAAGTCAGTTCGGTTCCTGCTGCGCCAGCCCCCGCCAGTACCCGGGGTGCCTGGCCTCAGAGCTGCAGCTCCCTTGCTTTGCTCCTGGTGTACCAAGGCACACTGACTGGGCTATAACTGCTGCGGGGGGTGGGGGGGCGCCCCAGTCACCACTTGAAGCTTTATGATGCGTGGCTCCCCTCAAATAAATGGGGAAATAAGTTCCTGTTTTTCCTCTAGCAATGCTGTACAGCTTAGAGACTTTCTTAACTTCGAATATAGATTTGGAGGCTGTGTAGATAGGGACTTTTTGGTGTTACTGTGTCGGCTTTCTTATTCATGTGCCTTTTTTGAATCTGCTATAAGTAAACGTTGTTTTCTGTTCGTGGGTTTGGTATTTAAGAATACCAAATGCTGACGTGTTTGGTATGTGAGGGCAAAAGATATAGAAAGGCATTAAAGATACCTTTTTGTGTTGGAATATGTTTCTGTTTTGTTTAAACTTATGTGAACATACACACTTGGAAGTGACTCATTCCATGTGAACATTTCTGTGTGGGGGGTGTTTTTTTTTTATTTTGATACAAGTTAGCCTGTTTTCTGACTTTCTAAATGCAGTGAGAAAGAATATCTTCCAAATACTTGACATAACTTTTCCCCACTTTGTAACAAACCTACACAAAGTGACTTAGATATTCTGCTATATCTTAATGTAGTTTCTTTTAATAAGTTGCCATGTAAGAAAAACCTGGGCAACATCTGAAACTTTTTGATTTAAGGTCAAAAGAATTGACTGGATGTTATTTTAAGTTAATTATTGTACACATTAAGTTATATATAATAAAGGTATATTGTCCAGAAAAGAAATGAATGATACGTTTTGCTATATGTGTTAGCCTTTGGAAGACTCAAGAAGGTGGAAAGTTCATACTTCTAAACAGCTCACAGTCAAAGCAAATTGTAATTAATGGATATACCATAGGTTGAGTTACCATAATGATTATTGTTGGTGAGATGTGTATGTTGTGCATTTCTCTTTTCATAAATTCCTTTTTAATGTGTTTGTAGCAGATTATCAGTCCTGTTAAAAGTTTAGAGTAAACTTTTGTGGCATGTTAACCCCAAAAGAGTTGAGCTTTCAAAGAAGATGATACTTCTTTGAAGGAAAAGATTGTCTTATATATACAAGGTTACTTTTAAACTGAGCAAAGGCTTTGTTAATTATCACCAAGATCCTTCCCTGCTTTCCTACAACTATAACTTCTTGTCACAACTGAATCTTTCAAAAGAAGGTGGTTCTTCAGTTGATATTTGGATTCTCAATGTATAAAGTGATCAGCTGCCACTTATCGATGTTTTTTGAGCTGTCTATCAGTAGGGTGAAGGAAGGTTATGTTGCTTTCTCTGCCTGAAGGCAGAGAAAGCTGGCAGCAAGCCTGGAGTTGCTCCATACAAGGATGGATTAGCTGCATGAGGTCATCACTTCATAGGGAGGAGTCTTTTTCAGTGTGTGGGAAGTGGGTCTAGGAAAAGGAAGGGGAATTCTTTTGCTTGGGGGGGAAGGGGGCGGCGGCAGCAGCAGCAGCAGCAGCAAGAGAAGAGTTTATGCTCATTCCAGCAGAAAGTAAACTGCTATGTGCTTTTATCTTAAGAGAAAAGACTTTCCACTTAATACTGTCTTAATTATAGTGTTGATTTATTTACATTATAAAAAATGGTTTTAGAAAACTTAAGAAGGGAGGATTATTATGCAGGAGAGACACGGGAATTGTTGAGTATTCGCCATTTTGTTAAGGAATAAAAAGATCTAAAATACTGTGTATGTAAATATGCTGCAAGTTTCTGCTCTGTAACATTTGCATTAGGTTACTGCAGCATTTCTGCAGAAAGATTTATTTTGGAAACTTTTGTTAATAGTGAAGCAATGGAATTCTTAGCTTTGTTTCCAGGGTCTGAGAAAAGATAGTTAACTTTCTTTTTAAGAGCTTCGTGTGTGTGATGGTACACGGTGTATAGAAAATTTTGAAAGTAGTTCTTAGAAAGCAGCAAGGGTGCTTCTAAAATGTCTTTTTTTGTTGTTGGTTGGTTTTTTTTTTTTTTTAATGGACTTAATGTGATGGGGAATTTGGATTCTTGTCATCTCATCATAAAATCATATTTGAGGGTATGACTTCAAAATTTTTTCATATTATGGTTTTGGAAGCTATTTATGTTAATATGAGGAGCTGAAACATTAAGAAATTAAGCTTAAGCATCAAAATAAATGTCCATACTTAAGACCTAATGAAAAATCAATTACCTTTCAAGTAGGGACAACCTGTGAAAAGTTTGTGATTTGTTTAGCATTATGTAAGAGGTCTTCAGCAGAAGCAGAAATACAATTCAGAATAGTATTAAACTGCATTAATCACGAGTCCTTTTTTCCCCTGAAATTGCCTGTTGAGAAAATGGGAGACATTGACAAACAAAAACTATCCCTTCTTACATATGTGATAGTATAGTTTTTAGTGAAGAATGGTGTGTTGTCTGCGTGCAGAGAGCAGAAGATACAGTTTGTCTGTGTTAAGTGGCTCCAATCAGTAATTTGATTTAATAAATGGAATTTTCAGACAGGGGCATCTTACCACATGCAATTCTTTAACATTTGCTTAAAACTTGAATGTCTTTAGGTGTTAGTGGTAACATGCCCTTCACTTTCATGAGTCTGTTTGAACCTGAAAAGGAGGAAGAAAGTGTTCCTGTCCAGTGGTGTTCTGGTGTTTCTACCTGGTTTGTATTTGTGATAGGAGGACTGGAGCCAAATTTACCATAATGTTTTCCTCTTGTAATTTTTTGCCGGTGTGGGCTTTCTCTTACTTAATTGAATCTTGGTCTTTGGAACTTCTCATAAGATTTTTTGTGTCTGCTATTAAAAATGTAGTGAATTATGTAATACTTCTAGCCTGCTGCATTTTTTTATCCTTTTGTATTTGTTTGCATACTTGCTGTTTCTTTACAGTGACTGAATGTAAGCATCACTTAGTCTTTCCTATTATTGGTTATGAAGAGTGGAAATTTTGTATTTGTATTAAGCAGCACTTAGTTTCTAGACTGTCACTAAGTAACCAGAAAGGAATACTAAATAATGTCTGCTTGAATATGAACTAAAATTATCCCATCGTAAGATTTTTTTGAAATGTTATGACCATACCATTATAAGTACTTTGTTTTAAATAATGGAGATCTGCAAAACAGTTCTTTTCTTTACCCTTATATAGTCTGTCTGTCTCTCTTTAAATTTTGTTTAATTTGTGTCTTTTTTTAGAAGGGCATATGGCCAAACAAATATAGAATGCCTTGTCTAAAGATTTAATTTTAAACTAGTATGAGATTGTAAGTAAATGCTTATATTGGTCCGGATGTAGCTTATATAGATTAGCTTGTAATTACAAGCTATATGCAAAGCCCATTTTTCACACACACACACACACACACACGTAAAAATATATTTAAAAAAAAAAAACAAACCACAACAAAACCCACACAACTTCAAAGATCCAGTTGTCTTTCTCAGTTTACTTCACCTAGACTATAGTCAGAGTTGCAGCTTGAATTTTGAATGTTTTGAGAAATTTCAGTGTCTTGGTCAGTCACTTTCTCAAGTTGCCACTTGTTTCCTTACAGTCTATTGAAAATACTGTTATTAAGTTTGTCTTTCCCATATAATATCTTTTGTTCTCCCATGCTTCTCCTTTCCTTATTAATGGGCTTCCGTTTTGTTTTATCAAGTGTAAATTTCACAAATAAATGAATTTATCTAATTTTCCTGATATAATGCACTGTTTCATAAGAAAAGAAATTCTAAGAACTTAAAAAAAAAAAGAATTATCTTTGGTTGCATGTGTATAGACAATTATTTCTTCCCTCAAAATTGTGTGTATGAAGTCATAGCATACTACTACTTGCAGTAATTGAGAAATCTTTCCTCTTTCTATTTCTTTCAAATCTCTTTTCTCTTTTCTTTGTTTTTTTAAAAAATATATCTTCTGGTAATAATCTGAAAATGCAAAGTAACTTTTCCAAATTTATTTTTTGTGATGTATTTTACAATACGTGCTGAAATAAAATAAAAATAATGTATTTGGTCTGATTTTCTTTCACAGAGTTCCTAGAAAACAAAAGTATATTTTAGAAAGTGGAAGTCAGAAGAAGTAGCTGCAGGTATAAAGAGAAGTATACTAAGCGTAATTTCTTGGGGAAAATTTTTTAAGTTATATAAGCTACATTTTGCAGGAAAACCTTCCTGAAAATAAGCTGATTATTTTTTCTTGGGTAGACTGATATTTCAGACCAGTTTTGAAATGATCAGGCTAGCTTTAGATTACCTCTGTGGATGTCTATTAATAGCAGTAGCTCTATGGAGACATTAAGTCAGTGAAGGCTAGTTTATATTACATACAACTAGCCTCAAATGCATGTATAGATTAATATTCTGAATACGATTAGTATAAACAAATGATAGGTAAAGCATGCATTTTATGTTTCATGGTCTTTTTTGTACATTCCAGGAGTAGATCCTATACTAAGAGAAATTTCAATTATTTAATAGTCTAATTTTTATTTGGGGTGTGGATGGAGGGGTAAGAATGATTTCCTTGCTTTAATGGAATATGACTATTATAAGCCTCACATTCAGAAATTGAGATGGACTGTCTAGTAAGTTGATCATCTGTTGTAAAGTGGTCTTTAAATCATTACTAAAGCCTTGAATTTGAGCATTTGTTTCTCCTGAATCCAAGTTGTCTTCCTTTTCTGTTTTTGCAGTATTCTTAATGTTTAGAGTAGGGCTGCAAAATATGTGCCATGCTAAGCAATTTGGAGCCCATGTAGCATGGGAATTGATAGCAGATCAAGATTAAGTATGAGCCTCTTGGCATACAATTACCATTCCATATGCCGCCTTCTTGAGGGTCCACATATATGCTGTACTTGCTTCCCTGTTCTGAATTTAACTGGAGGCCAGGCTTGCTTCTGGTTTGTGGTTTATCAGTTGCCTATCTTGGCCTGGAAAGTTCTAAATATGTGGGCTGTCATTCACATTATAAACCACAAGTTTTAACTGGTGCTTATGGATCCATCATTATTTCAAGATTAACAGTCACATTCCCAGATATATTTCATGGCAATACATAATAAAATTCCTGAGCCAGAAGTTATTACAAGTGTAGGAGAGTATCCTGGGAAAGTATTGCTATATATGTGCTTTGTTCTTCCCTACTCTGCCAATGACCAAAAGTAAATGAGACACAGGATACAGGACTGCGGACTGCATGGACCTTTGATCTGACCCAGTATGGCCATTATGTGTCAGGGATAGATTGCAATCTTTAGGTGTAGATTGGATGTGAAAAGTACTGTTTTCAGAGCTGTTGCTGGAATCCAGGAAGACTACTAATGCTAGAATATTGGCTCTATTTGCTGAAGGCAGTGTTACAGTATTGAAGAATTATGTGGCTGTCATTGAAGTTTTTTTTTATTGACGTACTGAAAAAATTTATCATTGCTTAGTTTGGAATCTTACAGCATCGCTGTTCTTAGTGGTGATGATTGAGACAAGTCACAAATCATGTTTGGTAACTATACTGACATTCAGAACTGTTCAAGGAATTCACAATATATTATTAAATGTACATTGAGAGTTTACTTCTCATCATTGATTAGTTTGTTATTTTGGGAGTGATTCTAAAAAAAATTGACTCTGGGACATATTTTAATTGTTAATACTTACCAAATATTGATTGGCTAATTTGCATACCCAGTAATTTTTATAGTGAGATATAGATCTCATCTCAAAATAAAGATTAAACTAGTTGAAACTAACTTGTTCTATTTGGTGCCACTGGAATTTTATTACCTTTACAAAACGTGCTAGACCTCAATTTCAGATTTCACATGTCAAATTATGCAAGCATTGTTCATGTGTGGAAAAAGAGATAAAGCTCATGGGTATCTGCCAGAAGTAGGGAAGATCCATTCACAGTAAGGGTAAGCAATTTTTGAAGGTCTTTCTGTATTAATTTATCATTTTGTGTGTTCATTGTCATCAGTTCTTGATCTAGCTACTTTAAAGCATGATGCCATCTCTTTTTTTTTTTTTTTTCCTTTAAGATAAAATATTCTGCCTCTTTTTTTGAGGAAGATTTTATTTGTAATATCTTTCACACTTTCTTTTTGTATTTTCTGCACTGGAGTAGAAAGTACCTTTGTGTCTCAAACTTCCCATATTTCGTACTGGATCCACAGTAAATCTTTTCTGGATTTAGATTTTTGCTTTGGACTTCTCAATTTTACCACTAGTCTGTGGTTGTAAAATCTGTCTGGGAATCTGTCTTGCATGTTCAGTGCTACCATTATAATGTTGTGTGGGGAAGCAAAAAATGGGACTACTAATATTTCTTCCCTAATCCAGTAACTGAATGTAGGGAAAAACAAGAATGAACAAGCCACAAATGACAGCCAGGCTTGTTCACTATACTGAAACATCATATCCTGTTGCCATGGTTGGAAACAGAGCACTAGCCTAAATGGTCTGACCCAGTAGGGCAGCTATCAAGCCATCTGTGTACACCAAGCAGGGGAATATCAAACCTGAGAAAATACCTGTATGCACTGATGCCAGATATTGTTTCTTTGAATGCTGGCCTTTTGAAATGCACTTGTGCTTTTTAAGAGTATTCTAACTACAGATTGTATAGACCATGTCTATTAATCTATTTGGTAATTCTTACAGTTTTGGCTTCAAGTAAGTGACAGTGTGATCTGTATTGGTTTCACGTGATTTCTATATATAATTAAAAGTATTGGTTTTTAGGCTATAGACAGTTAAGTGAGTTAGATCTTGATACTTGTTTACCACTTCTTTGCCTCTGCAATATTGGAGCATTTGAGATTAGCTGAATTTGGCTATTGTGGTAAAAGACAATAAAAAATGTTTCTATAAATACATTCACAACAAGAGGGCTAGGGAGAATCTCCATCCTTTATTGGATGCAGGGGGAAACATAGTGACAAAGGATGAGGCAAAGGCTGAGGTACTTAATGCCTTCTTTGCCTCAGTCTTTAATAGTAAGACCAATTGTTCTCGGGGTACCCAGCCCCCTGAGCTGGAAGACAGAGATGGGGAGCAGAATGAAGCCCCCATAATCCAAGGGGAAATGGTTAGCTACCTGCTACACCACTTAGACATACACAAGTCTATGGGGCCGGATGGATCCACCCAAGGGTCCTGAGGGAGCTGGCGGAAGCGCTCACCAAGCCACTTTCAATCATTTATCAGCAGTCCTGGCTAACCGGGGAGGTCCCAGTTGACTGGAAGTTAGCAAATGTGACGCCCATCTACAGGAAGGGCCGGAAGGAGGATCCGGGGAACTACAGGCCTGTCAGTCTGACCTCGGTGCTGGGGAAGGTTATGGAGCAGCTCATCTTGAGTGCCATCACACGGCACATACAGGACAACCAGGTGATCAGGCCCAGTCAGCATGGGTTTATGAAAGGCAGGTCCTGCTTGACTAACCTGATCTCCTTCTATGACAAGGTGACCCGCTTAGTGGATGAGGGAAAGGCTGTGGATGTTGTTTACCTGGGCTTTGACACCGTTTCCCACAGCATTCTCCTGGAGAAACTGGCTGCTCATGGTTTGGATGGGCGTACTCTTTGCTGGGTAAAAGAACTGGCTGGATGGCCGGGCCCAAAGAGTTGTGAATGGAGTTAAATCCGGTTGGCGGCCGGTCACAAGTGGTGTTCCCCAGGGCTCAGTATTGGGGCCAGTTCTGTTTAATATCTTTATCAATGATCTGGACGAGGGGATCGAGTGCACCCTCGGTAAGTCTGCAGACGACACCAAGTTGGGCGGGAGTGTTGATCTGCTCGAGGGTAGGAAGGCTCTACAGAGGGATCTGGACAGGCTGGATCCATGGGCCGAGGCCAACTGTATGAGGTTCAACAAGGCTAAGTGCCAGGTCCTGCACTTGGGTCACAACAACCCCATGCAATGCTACAGGCTTGGGGAAGAGTGGCTGGAAAGCTGCCTGGCGGAAAAGGACCCGGGGGTGTTGGTCAACAGCCAGCTGAATATGAGCCGGCAGTGTGGCCAAGAAGGCCAATAGCATCCTGGCTTGTATCAGAAATAGTGTGGCCAGCAGGACTCGGGAAGTGATCGTCCCCCTGTACTCAGCACTGGTGAGGCCGCCCCTCGAATGCTGTGTTCAGTTTTGGGCCCCTCACTACAAGAAAGGCATTGAGGTGCTGGAGAGTGTCCAAAGAAGAGCAACAAAGCTGGTGAAGGGTCTAGAGAACAAGTCCTATGAGGAGCAGCTGAGGGGACTGGGGTTGTTTAGTCTGGAGAAAAGGAGGCTGAGGGGAGACCTTATCACTCTCTACAACTACCTGAAAGGAGGTTGTAGCAAGGTGGGCGTCAGTCTCTTTTTTTCCCAAGTAGCAAGCGATAGGACGAGAGGAAATGGCCTCAAGTTGCGCCAGGGGAGGTTTAGATTGGATATTAGGAAAAATGTCTTCACTGAAAGGGTTGTCAAGCATTGGAACAGGCTGCCCAGGGAAGTGGTTGAGTCACCATCCCTGGAGGTATTTAAAAGATGTGTAGATGTGGTGCTTAGGGACATGGTTTAGTGGTGGACTTGGCAGTGTTAGGTTAATGGTTGGTCTCGATGATCTTAAAGGTCTTTTCCAACCTAAATGATTCTATGATTCTAATTTCTGTATTGAACATTGTTTTAATTTACACAGGAGGAGTACTAAGGCTGGCTTGCCCAGTTGAGAATCATCAGCTATGAAACTTTATCCTTGTTAGTCTTAAAGAATTAGAATTGTATATCTCGTGCAAAACAAATTTTTGTTATGCTGCTTCTGTTGTGGTGAATGGAATGATTTAAGACAAATATCAGAGTCCAGTATGTATATGTTTTTTGTCAATGTATCCAGGCATCTAATAGTGTAATCTGAAAACAATCTAATTGTTACTTAATGAAGGGAGACTTAGCAGGCTGAAGTGAGATGATATTGGATCTTTTGTTCTGTTGATTCACTGTGAGTCAGTAAAAACTGAATGAAATATCATATGCTGAGAACATATGTCCCTTGTCCTCCTGTCTTTCAGTAAAAGATGGAAGACAGCACTTTAATAGTAGCACAGGGCCAGACTGTATCCTGAGATTCAGTTCCATTCTTTTCTGATTCTGAAATGTAAGAAAGTAGCTTATAACTCTGAAGTGTGGTAGGAGAAAAATGAGCTTAGTCACAAAAGTAGATATAAATCTAAAGCATGTCAAAAATCACAAATGAAGCACCAGTCATGTTAATAAGGGTCTTAAAATTTTTTTTCATTCATCTTACTAAATTTTTTTGCAAGACTGTTCCTAAAATATAACTGTAAAAATATTAGCATTAATACAGCTAATGACAGAGACCATCCTTTATAAATAGAGCCAATATAAATTTAGTGTTGCTCTTTGACAGAGCTCTTAACCATCAGTAAGAATTCTGAATACAATATGATGCTTTTGAAGTTAAGAGCATATGAAAGCTTGTGACAGCAAGATCTAAGGTTACTCATATA
>NW_026114112.1:0-50191 GCF_018139145.2 Gymnogyps californianus | reverse complement strand
CCTAGGTCCAGGCAGGGGTATCAGGCAGGTGGAGGGTCCACGCTGGTGTCTGGGGGGCCCACGAGTGTGGGGCGCATGTGGGATGAGTGTGTGAGTGCTGCGTGTTTGCAGCGAGCATCGAGCTGGACCAGCTGGCAGGCTGGGGACCCGTGGGAGAGGGTCAGCGGGCCCGGGGTGCAGGCAGGGCTACCGGGTGGACAGAGGGGCCGTGCCGCTGCTTGAGGGATCTGCAAATGTGCCCGTGAACCCAGAGAGTGTCGCGTGTGTGCCCGCACTAGTGACCTCCTGCCTCTGCCAGCCCCACAGGAGGAGGGGACGTGGCTGCCTGTGCTGGTGGGTGATGGTCCTGCAGGTGGGTGCTGCTGAAGGCAGCCCTTGCCTGCGGCAGGCTGTGTGACCGGCCGTGTCAGAGGGAGGGAGGGAAGGAGAGGGAGAGGGAGAGAGGAGGGAGAGGGGAAGGGGTGGGGGGAGAGAGTGTCTGTCTGTCTGTCTGTCTCTGGGACACATGTTGACCCTGCAGACGGGACGTTCAGCAGCAGCTGCCTGCATACACTGGATGCGAGCAGCCCCCACCGTGCCATGCCCATGCCACCGTGCGACAGCGGTCCCTGACTGAACGGTCCCTGCTGAGCCAGGCTGTCCCCAGTCCTGCCTTCCCAGGCCCTGTCCCAGCGCCAGGCAGCAGAGCCATCTGGCAGCAGGTCCCCTTGCACTCCGCTTTATTTTTGTCAACCGGTGGCTTTCAGAGGGCTGTGACAAAGCCGAGTGGGTGCCACCTCCCAGGTTCCTTACGGGCAGCGGTGAGGCCATCACCCCTGGGCATATGAAAAGCTGCCTGGAGAACAGAGAGGTGGGATGCAAAGCCCAGTACCTGCTGTCCCCATTTACCAGTTGAGCAATCGAGGCAACACGTGCCCTGCAAACCCATTGGCAGCATGACAAATCCGGGCAAGCAGCGCCTGTAAGGAGCCAGACCTCTTCCCTCATCACAGTACGCAGCCTGGACACCCAGAGCTGGCCACTGGTCTGTGGCTGGTGTCCCCAAGTGGACATCCCACCAGGCTGGAGGTGCACGTGGTGCTGCTGACCCAGGAGGGCTCTGAGCATTCGATGGCGCAGGAAGATCACAGCCTCTTCCAGTGGTGCAGCAGGCTCTTATCACCCACCTGCAGCTGGCCGAAGGGAGGGGAGATGCAGCAGATCCTGTGATGCCAAACAGGACGGGGGCACTTCAGGAACATCAAGAGGGAACTCCCAAATTCCAGTGTTTAGATGAGGGTCACATGCCTGCCGGCAGCTTCAGGGCATGGGAGGTGGTTGCCAAGAGGAGAGGAGTGGAAGCTCCCATGGTGCGATCCCCCCCAGAAGAGGCGAAGGTGCCGAACTCCCAGCTGTGCTCTCCGGCCAGCCAGCCCCTCTGGACTTTGATCTGCTCGCTCGAACAAGCTGGAAATGCTGTGCAAGCCCAGGCCAGCCACGAGCTGATGAGATCAGGGGAGTGGAGAGCAGACTGAAGACCTTCAGACCCGTCCAAAACCTCCTTTCCTGGAGTCAGCCTGCAGGTGAGCGCTGGCTGTCTAAAAAAGTGCCTGAATGCTGTGACTTTCCCATCATTCCTTCTGCTGCTTTATCATCTTTGGCAGTCTCCGAGTCTTGCAATTTCCACTTTCAACAGGGAATCCTGCCTCCCCTCCCGCTGATTTTCTGCAGACACGCTGGTATCCAGGATGGAGAGAGACGAGAGTGAGACCCTGGCCAATGAGGTGGAGGAGATGAGTGGAAGAGGTGAGTTTTCAGAAGGGAAGGAGGAGGGGAACTGTCCTCTGTCGAGGAGAAAAATGCATCTTGCTTTCTGCTGTGGAAGAAGCTATTTAGGGTCAAAGCACCTGGGGCTTCTCCCAGCCTGGGCTTGTCATGGGGTTGAGACTTGGTGGCTGCAACACCCCCAGCTGAATTCCTCGTGCTTAGCTGTAGACCCACCACCACCACCAAAGACACCTGAGCTGCCATCCTTGGCTCTCTCCATTGCCCACAGAAAGAAACAGGAATTTGGGGCCACGGGTTATTGGACTTGGGGTAATGTCTATCACGGTCTGCACTGGTTTGTGCCCAGACATGCCTGTTTCGCTCTTGCAGCACTGGAGACACCCACGCTGAGGTGCAGGTGTCTGCACAGCCGATGTGCACCCATCCACTCAGGCGCATCCTCCTCCCGGAAACTGAGGTCTCCTCGGCCAGGGATGGCATGGAAGCTCCTGGATCAGGAGCAAGGGCAGGATCAGGGCAGCACTGAGGCTGGGGCCGTCCAGCACGAGGAGGTTTCCCACCCCATGCTGGACATCTCTGGGCAGGGGAAAGGAAATCGCCCCGTCCCTTCTTCTGCTGGGATGGATGCAGCCCCAACGCACCCCTGGGGCTGCCTGTCCCGAGCAGCTTCTCCTCCTCTGTCCCCAGCCGACGTGACCCTGGACCCAGACACCGCCAACCCCTTCCTCATCCTGGCTGGCGACCAGCGAGGCGTGGGACGGGGGGACGAGTGGACCTCGCTGCCCAACAACCCCGAGCGGGTTTGACACGGAGCCGTGCGTGCTGGGCAGCCAGGGCTTCGCCGCAGGGAGGCACTGCTGGGAGGTGGAGGTGGCCAAGGGGGGGACTGGTGGGCTGTGGGGGTGGCCCAGGAGTCTGTCAGGAGGAAGGGGGTCCTCAGTTTTACCCCCCGGGAGGGGATCTGGGCCGTGGGGCAGTGGTTTGGACAATACCATGCTTTCACTGACCCTGACTGGACCCCCCTGCACCTTGCCTGCCTCCCCAGGGCCATCCAGGTCTGCCTGGACTTTACAGCCAGGCAGGTGGCATTTGCTGATACCGAAAACAAAGCCCCAGTCTTTGCTTTCTGCCTGGCTTCACATCCCGGGGAGAGGCTACGCCCGTGGCTCTGGGTGGGGATGGACTCGTGGCTCAAGCTGTGCCCCTGACATGGAGGGAGCGCGGGTGACAGGGGGAGACTGGAAAGGTGAACACCATCATCTTGGGTCTTGGTGCTGGGAACTGGGAGGGTCCTGTGTCCTGCTGGCTTCTCCTCGCGTGGTTCCTCTGGCCACTAAGTGGGAGGACTGGCAGGTCTTGGAGACGGATGCACCAAAGAGCCTACTTCATCCCCTCCACCCCACAGCTGGGACTGCAGAGACAACGGGGAACACAGAGATTTGGTGCACAGAGGAGCTTGGTGCCAGGTGGCCCCAGGGCAGAGAGGTGGCATCAGTGCTGGGGTGCTGAAGAGCAGCTCTGTACAAGGCCATGAAAACTCCTTAAAAGGTGCTGGAGTAGTGTCTCTGGCTTTTTTCAATTAAGCTTAATGACCAAGTTAAAAAAACCCTCCAAACATAGCTGGATGCTGGAGCTCATGATAACGCTTATCTTCTCTATACATCCAAAGCCTCTCCTTGCCTTATTTCCAGTTCTCACTGACATGTGCATTAAACACATTTCTTGCAGCAGAGCACTAGTAAAAGCTACAGGGGCAGCCAAGGAAGGTAAGCAAGAAATTGAGAAGTGTCTGAAGTCCACAGGCGAGGCAATTCCCACAGATCTGCCATTCTCTGATCTCCCTCATCAAGGTCTCCTTCTCCTCACATAGACTAGACTAGACTCTTTCAGTTGGAAGGGACCTACAACGATCACCCAGTCCAACCGCCTGACCATTTCAGGGCTGACCAAAAGTTAAAGCATGTTATTAAGGGCATTGTCCAAATGCCTCTTAAACGCGGGAGGCTTGGGCATCGACCACCTCTCGAGGAAGCCTGTTCTAGTGTTTGACCATCCTCTCGGTAAAGAAATGCTTCCTCATGTTACGTCTGAGCCTCCCCTGGCGCAGCTTTGAACCATTCCCACGCATGACGCGTGGATCCCAGGGAGTAGAGAGCAGCACCTCCCTCTCCACGTCCCCTCCTCAGGAAGCTGCAGAGAGCAATGAGGTCGCCCCTCAGCCTCCTTTTCTCCAAACAAGACAAACCCAGAGTGCTCAGCCGCTCCTCAGAGGACATGCCTTCCAGCTGTAGATCTGCTCCGGAGAACTGGGATTTTGAGGAAATGACGTTCAAAGGACATGCTAGACCTGGAAAAGGTGGGGGGTCCCCACTCCCAGGGACCTTGCTTTGTCCTCTCCTGCTAACTCCTGCTCTTAGGAGAAGAAAAGGTGAATGTAGGTGAAGGGGAACATTGCCTGGGTCCAGCCTGGATTCCTTCTTCTCCAGCTACATTGCTGGTTGGACCCTCTTAGTGCCAACTCGTCACCTTTGTGGTGGCAGCTGGGCACAGGCAACAGCATTGGTGTCCCTGGTCTCCTCCAATGCCATGGGGTCTGGTCCTCGCATCTCTGGAGAATAGCCAAGGAGGCGGCCGAGTTGCGTGCCGACCAGCTGCCTGGTGCCCGGAGCCCCGGGTCCTGCGGAGAGATCCCAGCCACGAGCACACACATACCTGCAGAGTCCCAAAACCAATCCTGAAACGTGAGGGGTCTCTTTGAAGCACAGAGCACCCTCCTTGTCATGGGAAACACCCCAAAGGACTTGTCCCGTGTGGTGAGGAACACCTACCTCAACCAAGAAAAGGAAATTGCTTTCTGAAAGCCAGCTTAGCCACCCTGATGCAGGCAGGGTGAGACCGGAGGAAAGCTGGGTTTCTCAACAGATGGGTGCCCTGGATCCTCTTCACTGGAATTTTGTGTTTTGGAGGGTGAGAAAAGGTTTAATGGGTTCCTCTTTGCTGTGCCCCCCCCCAAAAATAATAATAAAAAAACCCCAACTCTTTGGCAGCTGAGTTGCATAATTGCAGCGTTTTGGTAGGAAATACAACAATTTCATGTAGGATCGCACCATGAAGACTCACAGGAGTTTACATTCAGCGCTCTTCTTGTGCAAGAGGTATCTCTGCGTTCTGGTGCCACTGCAGGTAGGAAGTCTTCAGGAACGCAGAGGTCCTTGAAAAGCAAGGCCAGACTAATATGGGCCCTCTAAGGGGCACGTCTCAGGAAGACAACCTCAGCCAGGAGTTTTTGTCCCATACCCAGAGCCTGCGTGGACGGCGCGTCACAGCTGCGACCAAGCAAAGGCATGGGGCCGGCAGTCGACCCGCTGCCGCATCGGTCGGTGGCCGGGCATGGAGGCCAGCGGGGAACTCACGAAGCCCACGGTCTCGTCAGCACCAAGGTGGGGCCTGTCCTGGCAGCAAAGGCAGAGCAGGGTGTTGATCAGACCTACGTGATCCTCCCTGTGCCCGGGGGAACAGGCTGCAGCGACGGGCAGTGGAGGCAACTCAATAAACAGTTTTTTCTCAACGCTAGTCTGCGTCAGAGATGCTTCAAACAAATCCTGCTCAGATTCGGTACGTTCTGAGCAGCTGCGAATGAAAGCCGTCCCTGTTAAAACAGGGTGAGCCCTCTTTCTCTGGGTTTTCTGTTTCTTTTACACTGTTCTGGCTGCCGCTGCTTTTTCTTCTCCTCGTCCTGGGCAGATTGCTGTGTTGCAGCACAGTTTTATTTTAAAGGACTGGGGTGAGTCTTCTCCCAGGAACACTGCGCTCTCTCTTTTAAAACGTTTTTTTCTTTTAACACAAACAGGCCCAGAGCCCTCTCGATGTGCCAGCTCATCCAGGAAACATGGGTCTCGTCCAAGGTCTTGCCCAAGGCTAAGGCATTGTCCAGGGCCTTGGAAACGTGTTCGAAACGTTGGTTTTGCAGTGTCTTGAGTGGCACTTGTAATATGCAGCTTACTGATTTCCACCCCCCCTCTTCAAAAGCGGCACAGCCTTTCTAACCAGGCTCCAATGCCCACCCCGTGGCCAGGGGCTAAGGGCAGGGCTGGGGCTCCTCATCACACCATGGAAAAGGGACCGATGGGTGCCTGGGTCTCTGCCCCAAGGTGCCAGATCCAGCCCTGGGCAGGCGTCCTGCCCCACACCAACCTGCAGCCCCTGCCATGCTGCTGGCCCCAGATGCTCTCGGAGCCGGCTGCGCAGCGTGCCCCAGGAGCGTGGATCGGCCTCTCCTGCCCTGCAGCTGCCGACGGCTCTCGCACGCTGCAGCCTCGGACACAGCACCCCGAGGCCTTGCCAGGGCTCGGACGAGAGCACGGCCTGGCAGACAGGTCCAGCGTCTCCCACCACCCTGGAGCAAAGGGCTGGGCCGGACCGGCCGGCAGCGGGGCAGACTCCGGTCAGGCAATTCACTGGGGCCGTGCCAGCGGGCAGCGGCAGGAGCCTCTGCGGGGCTGCGTCACAGGGAGCACTGGGATCGCTTCGTGCAGCCCCATGCCCACCCTCTGGAGAAGGCCAAAAGGACTCCCTTGGCCCAAACATCACCTCCTTGCTTGGCCCGCACCAGGGAGGTTTCTGTGCACAGACAAGAGAAACCTGCCCACAAATGACAAAAAGCCTTGGGTTTTGTCCAGCTTTGGCTCAAATGCAAAACCTTCTGCCAGCTCTCCTGGGGGCAGCTCAGGAAAGCTGCCCACAGCACCTCGGGAAGCCAGCACACGGGCTCGCTATCAGGGAGACAGCCTGGGCTCTTCAGGCTCTCCCATCTCCAGTAACAACGCAACAGCCCAAAGTTTCTCTCACTTTTATTTACATAATTGCACAGCCCGTTTCCCCATGACACCGGAACGTGGCGGGTCAGAATCACTGATTTCCCACATCCACGAGCTGAACGTCTCCTCTGGGAAGGAGGAGAAGACTCAAAGAGTCACTATTGAGTTTCGCAGGGGCACATGCAACAACTCCAATTATCGGCAACTACGATAAAAACAACGAAGCTGAGAGTGAAGCCATGGCTGCGCAGCAGCACCGGGCCGGGCCCCAACTGCCCCCAGCCAGGGACTTCTGGCTTTCACAGTTGCATATTTGGATCAACAGTGGGTTTCCTAACTGAAACACTGGCTCCAAAGTCCTTACTAGGGGAACGTGGTGTGGGAGTGCACATCCTTCGTTACCTGCCAGAACTAGATGAGTTGCAAGACCAAGCTCCTGGGAGGCAGCCAGGGCTGGAAAGGTTAAACTAAACCCACAAATTTTTCTTCACTGGGAATGTCCTGGTGACACAGGGTTTGTCGGGGAGGGGCTGAAGGAAGGGGTACCCAGGACAAGGCACAGAGCAGTGCTGCCACACTCACCGCCAAGGGAAGGGGTGTGCGGAGGGAGGCAGCGCCTGCGTGGGAGCTCCACTGCACAAGCTGATTTGAAGCAGGGTGCTACTGCTGTGCAGGGACCGTAACTGCAGCTGGGCTGAAGAGGCCTCTCTGCACTGCAAGCCCCAGGAGCACCGGGGACCGAGTCATCCCTGCACGACAGGGAAAAGGGAAGGTGCCCATGGGTACATGGCAGAAGGGAAGAGACAGGCAGGGAGGCTGGCAGAGAGAGGGAAGCAGAGATGCACAGCCTGGCTGTGGCAGAAGACATTCACCCCGTGATCAAATGAGACCCTCACGCTCAGAACAGAGCCTGGACCAGCCCACAGGGGCCCACAGCTGGGCAGACAGAAGCTGCTGCGAGAGATGCTGGGATATCACCGAGTTGCATGAGAACCCTGGGACAGGAGATGGAGAAGAAGAGCAGACACGGACCAGGCCCCAGGGCTGGAGCAATCCTGTTGGGAGAGACAGGACACTGGCCCCTGCTGCTCATACCACCAGCGACTTCCAGCCTAAGGTCAGGGAACACGTAAGGAAAAGCGTCCTGCTCTGCAGCTAGAGAGAAGGAGGAATGGCACACGGTGCTTTGAATTCAAGAAATTACAGGTCTCGATCTAGCAGGGCGTTGGACTGATCCACTCGGGTTCAGCAAAGGAGCAGAGGGACATAGTGTGTGACCACCCCCCCCCACTTTGTCCTAGTGTGATCCCTTACAAGTCACATCCATTGCCCTCTGAAGCCTCCCGCCCTCCTCCCCCATTTCCAGCCATCCCATGATGGGTCATGCAGAGGCATCGTCACCTACCATTTCCTGAACTTATTACGTGACAGTGGGACATGCAGTGGGATGCTTTTCCCACGTGATTCAACCCCCCAGGGAAGGATCACACATTTGGGGCAAAAGTCAGGAAGCTGGCTATAAGCGGACTTTTCCTCTCTATCATCTTCACTGTTCCAAGTACTGAAGACAATTTTGTCATTCACTGTACCCTGCCAGGACTATGGGATGTCCAATGAAATGGAACTAGCACCCATTTGAAATTCAGGCAAAGAGAATATTTATTCTGTGATTAAAACAACCTGGCACTGAGTTGAAAGCATAGCGCATCTTTATGTGCAGCATTCGAACAGAAGCAGTTGGGACATAGAGCACAAAGGAAGCTCTGCTTTCCCACACTCACCCCAAAACCAGGCAGTGGCAGCCCCAAACTATCACTGACCAGTTTAGGACATCTTCTCCCCCTGCCAAGTACCCAAGTAATTATTTCAGATCTAGAAACCTCAGGGTGTGTGAGAGTAATACTAGAGGAAGGAGCTGGATGGCTTCCCCCTGGGCAAGCAGATCTTTCCCTTGTAAAAGAAGGGTATGTGAAGCAGAGCCACAACCCTCCGCCTCTTTCTCTGAACGTACAGAAGCATTTACAAGGTGTTGCCAGCATATTTCACCCTGACGTCACCGATGGCCTTGACACCCCTGTCCAGGCTGTAAGCAGAAGGGGTCCTCAGGGACCCGAGGTTTGTGACCATCAGCTTCCTGGAGAAAGACTTGAATGAAGCATTCAGGGGACGATGGTGGACCCACAGCTCCTTTGTGGTGCAGAAGGAGGAACTTGCAGGAGGACTGCGCTGTATCCCCACATCTTTAATCGTGCAGTAAGTGACCTCAGGGCACAACTCTACTTCCTTGATGGTACAGAACGTGGGGCGCTGGCGGGGGCTTTTGAAGCTGCTGAGATGCATCGCAGGGCTTCCTGTCGACTCCCTCCACCTCAGCAGCGGATACTGCACCTCTTGGGTCTGCAGGGACTCGTGCCAGGAGGGCCGTCCCACCAGACACATCCACACCAGCCAGCCTGCTAGAGCCAGCACGGTCAGGACCAGCAGAGCCAAGGAGGCCAGGTAGAGCACCCAGTGCAACAGGCAGCAGTGCCTCAGCACCCACTGCCCCCGCTGCGGACCCTCCCCACCTGCCCGTGAGTGCAGCACAGGTACGACCAGTCCTGAGGTGGAGCATGGGCAGAGGGGAGAGGTGCAGGTGGAAGGGAAGGTGCAGGCTGGGTGAAGCGTGTGGTGTTCAGGGAAGCTGGCTGTGTTAGGGCATGAGTGGAAAGCATGGTGGTGGAGACCGCCGGCGTGGTCGACGTCAGAGGAGGAGGTGAAGATCTGACAATGGAAGAGGCCTCTAGCGTGGCAGTAGAAGTCACTGCTGCGGAGGTGGTGTAAAACGTGCCAGTGGACACCATGAGAGCGGCATAGGTGTTGGTAGTGCCGGCGGCAAGGGTGGTTTGAGGACGGCTGCTGGTGCTGGGAGGTCTGGTGCTCATATTGGTTGGCAGTGAGGTGGTAGAGACAAGGGTGGTGGGTCTCTGCGGGGTGCTGGCGGGAGCAGCAATGAGAATGGCGGCAGTGCTGGGGGTCTGTGTGGGTGTGATGGTGGGACTGGCTGGCGCAGGAGTGGTGGTGCTGGGACCTGTGGTGCTTGCAGGCATCGCAAGCGAAGTGCTTGGGGCAAGGGTGGAGCTACAGGGGGTGCTGAGGGGAGGTCTTGTGGTAGTGAGGGGAGGCCAGGTAACAGCAAGGGGCATGGTGGTGTGCTCTTCCGGGAGGGATGGATGTGGGGGGAAGAAGGTGATCATGGTAGCTTTCTCCATCGTTTCTTCCCCATCGTTGTATTCGTACTCTTCCTCCTCATCCGCATCCCCCATGTTGCCGCAGTTGGGCTTGAAGTGGATGATGGGCTTCTGCCGATGCTCAGCGGGGCTGTGGCACACCACCTTCTCAGGGGCGACCTCCACCTTTGTCTTCTCCAGGCCCCGCTCGGGCTGATAGACACTGTCATCGTTCTGCCGGATCCAGGCCCGCAGGTAGCGCAGGTCGCAGTCGCAGTGCCAGGGGTTCTCAGTGAGGAAGACATACATGAAGAGGTGCCCCTCGGGGAAGAAGTCAGTGGGCAGGGTCCGCAGGCGGTTCCCTGAGAGCCAGAGGGTCTCCAGCTTTTGCAGATCCTGCAGCAGCTCCTTGGGGAGCTCCTCCAGGAGGTTGTCTGAGAGGTCCAAGTCCTTGAGTGCCGTCAGCCCCGCAAAGGCCTCCTGGGGCAGTGTCCGCAGCCGGTTCCCTCGCAGGTCCAGGTCCTGCAGCCGTGGCACGGTGCGGAAAGCCCCCGGGGCCAGTGTCGCCAGGCTGTTGTTGGCCACGGCCAGGCGGGTGAGCTCGGGCAGGCCCTGCAGGGCGGGCAGGGCCCCCAGCGCGTTGTGGGAGAGGATCAGCTCCTTCAGGGACAGCAGCAGGGGCCCAGTGTGCAGAGCCGCCAGCCCGTTGTTGGACAGGTCGAGGTCCTGCAGCTGGGGGAGGGGCAGGAAGGTGGCGGTGGAGAGGGATGCCAGGCGGTTGGCGTTGAGCAGCAGGATGCCTGTGTCCACAGGCAGGTCTGGGGGCACCGCGCTGAGAGCCTGCCCCGTGCAGTTCACCTCCAGGAGGTCCTTGACCTTGTTCATCTCCGACGGGCAGGGCTGGCCTGGGTCGGTAGTGCCGGCTGGGGGCAGCGGGGCCGGGAGGATGAGCAGGAGCAGGGCAGGGACCCGCATGGCCTGGAGGGGAGAGCTGAGAGGCATGGGCACAGGCAGGCACACACCTACACATCGCCTTTCTTCCCGCGCAAGCACTCTTCACAACAGAGCTGGCATCCCCCACCAGACCCTCTGGGAGCCCTCTGAGCCCCACAGCTCCTCCCTGGGAGGATGGAAGGGAGACATGAGTCCCACACCCATTGCCAGCACCCACCCCATCATCTCGTCCGTGGAGGGCAGCAGGCTCAGCAAGGAGACACCATCTCTGCCCTTTTGCTCACCTCATCCTCCTCCATGGGAGGGAGAACCTGATTCACACGCCTCCTCATGGCGGTGCCTCCTCTGCTGGGGTGGCATTGCTGCCCTCACCACTGCAAAGGCAGTGGCTCCGCGGTGTTCACGTCCCTGCACACCCACACCCATACCAGCCCAGACAAGCTGTGTGCTGGAAGAGGCTCCCTGACTATGCTCTTACCAGCTGAGCCCTCTGCTAGATTTGGGTTCACAAGGTAGGAGCATGAATCATGTAAAAAGAGCTTCCCATGCACAGACATGGCTACCTCGAGTGCCCGGCCCCTGATGGACACTGCTTCCCTGGGACTCACCCGTGGAGCCTCCAGCATTTGCTCTCCTGCTGCTTTGCCTCCCTCCTGCCCGAGGACCGGGTGCTGCTCTGGTGGCAGCGCCAGCGGCGGGGCTGCCCAGGCCCTCTATCAGCACACACAGCTGTGGGAGGGGAGCTGCGGCTTCCTGAGCACCCAAACCCATCTCCTGTCCTTCAGCACAGCCCTCGCTTTAACTGCGCTGCCACACCACCGTCTCCTTGGAGAAGTCTCAGCCAGAGACCAGCTCCATAATTTCTTGCTTCTACGCAGTAAAGGAGGGAGGGTTGCTCCAAGGAGGAGCCCTTGCATGCCTCCTGCCCCCTAAGCCGCACCCTTTTACATCCCGGGGAAAACGGTCCCTTGCACAAACGTCTGCCCCTTCCTCTGCTTCAAGGCAGCTTCTCAGCACGCTCTAGGCTTCAGTCCTTGAGGCACCTCACCCTGGGGACCGCAGCCTAGTTGGCATACCGGCGAGAAACAGTTTCTGCACATAACCTCAGCTAGTTGTTTGTGGTGTAGATGAGGGATCCTTTCTTTCTGGCTTGCCAGGAAAAATGGGGATGGCTCTTCTGGAGAGCTGAGGCAGCTTTAACATTTGTGGGAGAAGCCGCAGCACAGACCAGGCAAGGAGATTAGAGGCAGAGGAAGGAGCTCGGTTTTACAATTCCTCCTGCTGTCTGTTCCTGCAGCCGAGCTGTCTCCACTTCCTTGGCCCATAGGTCGCTGCAGAGCATCTTGGACTGCAGGGCTGGAGGTTCACCCAAAAGCTGCAAGGGGAGATGCTACAGAGGAGGGGAGATACTGATTGGTTTTCTACTGGTCTTCCGTTCTGTGGATTGTGGTGGGTCAACCCCAGCCAGCAGCTAAGCACCCACCAGCCGCTCGCCCACTGCCTCTATAGCAGGATGGCGGAGAGAACTGGAAAAGCAACAGCGAGAAAAAAACCTTTGTGGGTCAAGATAAAGACAGTTTAATGAGTGAAGGAAAGAGAGAGAGGAAAAAAAGTGATGCAAAAGCGTTCACTCACCACCTCCCACCAGCAGATCCATGCCCAGCCAGTCCTCGAGCAATGGTACCTTGGAAAAACTTCCTCCCCTCCCCAAGTTTTATTGCTGATCATGATGCTACATGGAATGGAATATCCCTCTGGTCCACTGGGGTCAGCTGTCCCTCCTGTGTCCTCTCCCGGCCTCTCTCTCACCCCCAGCCCACTCACTGCAGGGGCATTTTGGTTCAGCTTGTAGTAAGAGGGCTGGAGGCAGCAGCAGAGGCAGAACTTGGGGGGCTGTTTTTTGGCTCTGCATCAGCGATTTCCAACAGAAAGCAGGCGGTAGGAAGGGAGAGAGCAAATGTAACCCTGGCCTTCTCATAGGATCCCAGGGATTAAGCCTGCATGTGGTTTCCTCTCCTCCACAGCACTACTCTTACCCTCACCCTGGGCCTACAGCATCCCCCACACCACCACCAGTTGGTCTTCCATGCCACGGCCCCACGTTCCCAACCCACAGCCCTTATCATTGCTTCTGCCTCTCTGTCTCCCTTTTCCAGGTAGATGAACGGACTAGGACACCTTTAATCTTCAAAAGGTCCTTCACCCCACCTGCTTCTCTCCCTGAAGGAGAAGGAGCAGAAGACCCAAGCAGTCCACTGTGACAAGTCTTGCTGAAGGGGAAGGGGCACGCTGTACCGGAGGAAAGGGGTGCACAGGTCAGGAGTCATCTGCAGGCACACTCTTCCCATGGCTGGTTACGAGTAGTGAGGAGGAGGCCAGGAGAGATCCTGGGGTCCTGACATCCAGGTGGGGAGAGCAAAGGAGCGGGGAAGGTGTCTCCTTGCTGAACCTGCTTCCCTCAGGTGAAGGCAAGAGGGAGATGAGGGTTACGTCAGCCATCCTACTAGCGACGATGCTTTTGCCCCACATTTGCAGTCCACTCTCTCATTCCTGTCCTAGGTTCACCTTTTTGTCCAGTCCATCAGCTTCCTCCCCTGCTCCAGAGCCTGTTCCCACACCCCGGGGGTCGATCTCCCATGAGGTTGTTGCCCCAACCTTGATTTCACCTGCAGACTGTTTCGAGTGGGTGTTTGGAGGGAACAAGGTGATCCAGGCTGTTTCCCACTTCCTTTAGCACCTCACCAACACCGTATGTGACCCTGGGAAATAGGAAGGAGATCATGAGGTGATGGTGCCCGAGGATCATAGAAACGTGCAACTGGCTCGAGGAGCACGGTGCTCCTTCTCCGGTGCAGAAAGCTGGGTCTGTATCTTCACCTTCCCACCAGCCTTCTTTAGGGACATGAATGTCTAACCACTCTTCAGAGCCCTGGCAGCAGGGGCCACCCTCATGCTGCCTGGCCCTGTAGGCTTGTGACACTGTTCACAGGGGGCTTTGGAACGCTCTGTCACTGGGTCCTTCGACAAGCCCCTCAGCTACTGCAGGCCCCACAGCTGGTTTGGCATCTGCTGCATCGTGTGGGCTTGTGCATGGCAAGGAACAAAGCTGAGACATGACCACCAGCCTCTGGGAGCATTACTCCTAGGGGCTGGGCAGAAAGAAAGGTGAAAGCCCTAATAGCATCTCTGAGCTCTTTCCTTCGGGCTCCTCCATGGTGGGAGGATGGAGCTGCCCTGGGCTGAGCTTGAACAGACCTACCCTGGCACACACACAAGTGCATCCTCTTTCATTTCTGAGAAGCCCGTGAATTCAGTAGTAATGGTGAAGCCTTCCCTTGGGAAGGTCCATGCTTGCGGGACATCAGTTGAATGGAGAATCTGGTGCAAAAGCATGTCTGGCCTCAGAGGAAGCACATACTTCTATCCTCCCCTTGCAGGTGGCAGTTTCCACTACAGCAAAATAATCTGGAGTTGCCCGAAAACATGCCTCAAGAGGAGATGCCCGTCTTCATATGAATTTTTGGGTTCTCCAGCTTCATTTCAGCCCACATGGGACATCCTGAGCCTGCTCCAGGCTCCTCGGCACTGTAAGCAAAAGCAGCTTTTCCTTCCCCAGAATGAGCGACCAAAGGTGGGATCCATCTCGCAGTGTAGATGTGAGCTCGTCACCCGGGCTTGTGCTGCAGGCAGGCGCGGGGACAAGCAGAGCCACGGACCGATCCCACTGACATGCCTTCGTTGTCTCCTGCGGGATGCAGCGAGCCGTTTTCTGAAAAGGGCCTGCAGCTCCCCACAGGCTGAAAGGAGGTGGAGACAACGCCTCAGACACAGACGTCTGCTGCTGACACACTGTCATGGTTTAACCCCAGCCAGCAACTCAGCACCACGCAGCCGCTTCCCCCTCCCCCCTCCCAGTGGGGTGGGGAGGAAGAGGGAAAAAAAAAGTAAAACTGTTGAGATAAGAACAGTTTAATAACTAAAGTAAAACAAAATACACTACGAACTAATAATAATAATAAAATAATAATAAGAGTTGTAATGAAACGGAATATAATAAAAAACAGGAAATAACACCCAAGAAAAGGCAAGGGATGCACAATGCAATTGCTCGCCACCCGCTGACCGATGCCTGAGCAGCGATCTGCTCCTCCCGGCCAACTCCCCTGTTTATATACTGGGCATGACGTTCCATGGTATGGAATAGCCCTTTGGCTAGTTGGGGTCAGCTGTCCCGGCCATGCTCCCTCCCAGCTTCTTGCACACCTGCTTGCTGGCAGAGCATGGAAAACTGAAAATCCTTAACTTAAGATAAGCGCTACTTAGCAACAACTAAACCATCAATGTGTTATCAACAGTATTCTCACACTAAATCCAAAACACAGCACTGTACCAGTGTCGTGGTTTAACCCCAGCCAGCAACTAAGCACCACGCAGCCGCTTCCCCCTTCCCCCTCCCAGTGGGGTGAGGAGGAGGAAAGAGGGGAAAAAAAAAGTAAAACTCATGGGTTGAGATAAGAACAGTTTAATAACTAAAGTAAAATATAATACTAACAATAGTAATAATGAAATATAATAATAATAATAGTAATGAAAAGGAATATAACAAAAAAGGAGGGGAGGAAGGGAAAAAACCAAACAAACAAACAAAAAAAAAACCACCAGTGATGCACAATGCAATTGCTCACCACCCGCTGACCGATGCCCAGTTAGTTCCCGAGCCACGATCCGCGCCGCCCGGCCAGCTCCCCCTGTTTATATACTGGGCATGACGTTCCATGGTATGGAATAGCCCTTTGGCTAGTTCAGGTCAGCTGCCCCGGCTCTGCTCCCTCCCAGCTTCTTGCACACCTGCTTGCTGGCAGAGCATGGGAAAGTGAAAAGTCCTTGGCTGAAGATAAGCGCTACTTAGCAACAACTAAAACATCGGAGTGTTATCAACATCATTCTCACACTAAATCCAAAACACAGCACTGTACCAGCTACTAAGAAGAAAATTAACTCTGTCCCAGCCGAAACCAGGACAACCAGCTACTAAGACGAAAATTAACTCTATCATCTCAGCTGAAACCAGGACACACACATACAGACAAATCCCGCTGAAGTAACTTCATTCTGTACATTTAAAAAGCGATCCCTGTTGTGGGAGTGTCTTTTCAGTGGAAGTGTTGTTCAACAGGTGGAGAGCAAGGATGAAAGGCAACAGTCACGAGTTAAAGTTGGGGAAACTCTGACCAAACATAAAGGGTTAATTCTTCCCCTTGAGAGAGGTGCAGAACCAGGACAGAGGTACAGAGAGGTAACGAGATCTCCACCCTTGCAGATCCTACACAATTCAGCTGCACAAGGTCCAAAGACACCTAAGGCAGCTTTGAGGTTAGCCCTGCTGTGAGCAGGTGGTTGCAACAGAAACCTCCACAAGTTCCTTCCAACCTAAATCCTTCTGTGAGTCTGAACTCCCGAGGTCCCCTAAAAAAGCCTTCTCTTACTCCCTCCTCTTCATCAGGGCCACGTTTTGAGCCACGTCCCAGGACCCAGCCAGAACCAAGGGTAGACTTTTACCCCCTCGAATGACACCAGTGGAAACGTGAAGATGGGAATCTCCTCGTCAACACTGAAAAATGCCACCCGTCCCTCTCCATAATCCAGAGAGACCCGGATCCGCTTGGGAGCCTGGATTTCAGGAAGAAGAGTGCGATTAGGGGACGTGAAAGCTTGGAATTGCCCTGCCCACTGCCCCACTGCCCAGATGCCCGCCTCCGGTTTAAACTCAATATCGTCCTTCCTTTTCACATCTTCTCTAGAGACGCCCACAGTCCATCCTCCAGCATCCACCACCTCCACCTCCCAGTAGTATCTCCCTGAGGTGAAGCCATCACAGCCCAGCACGCAGCGCCACAGGCTAAATCTCTCAGGGATGTCGAGGACGTTCTGCCACATGTCTTCTCGTCTCACACTTTTGCAGTCGCCAGACAGGACAAGGGCGCTGTGGGCTGTGTCTGAATCCAGAACCACCTTCACTGCAGGAGAGATGGAGTCAACACATCAGGGCAGAGCTCACCCCAGGAGAGATCTTTGCTGGGGCTGCATAAGGAAGAAGAAAAAGGGTGCAACTGGTAGCAGGCAGACTGTGGCATGGGAAGCTGCACAAAGTAACAATATTAGTGCAAGGAACCCAAAATGAAGCAGAGAGATGACATTGAGCAGAGAGGGAGGAGGATCGTCAGCAGACCCCCAGGCTGAAGAAGTCCCCATGTCTCTAAAATGTGACCAGCACTGCTCACTGAGGACCAGGACTCTCCAGATTTGTCTGAAACTGGGGCATGCACCAAATGCACAACGGGTCTGAGTACTACGCTTCCTCCTGTAAAGTGAGGGTTGGCAGAAGCATCCCTGGTCCCACCAGCATCACTGCGGGAGGGGAACTACCAGGAAGGGAGATTAAAGCAGGGAAGATGATTCAGCAGCCTGAAAGACTAAACTTTAATTACCTTCTTTTATAGGCGCTGCATATCTTCTCCATGCTTTAAAAAAAATAAAAAAACCACAGATGAGAGGTAATCTGAACACACGTGTACCGGATTAGCTCATTATATTTGTGAAAGTCATCTCACAGCATGTAGCTTCAAAACGTCAATGTCCAGCTACGTGAAAGGGCTCCATCCATTTTCTACAAATATAATCACGCTGCCTGTCCCGATTCAGACATATATTTATAGTCTGTTTGTACTTTCTTTGAAAACTGAAAGAATTTTCTTCTTCGTATAGAAGGATTACAGACAATAGCTTGAAAACTCATAAAGAGCAAAGGAAAATAACATTTCTGAAATGAGCTCAGTATTTGCTACCTCTTCTGTTCCCAAAAGGAAAATCAAAACGCGGGCATATGTGCAAAACCCAGATGAGAAAATGGCCCAACTGAAAAGTCTCCCATGTAGGAAGGAGAACGATACTCACCCAGTTCTTCAGCTTGCTTCTCTGAAAAAGAAGATAAATCAGCACCAATGGGTTGTGGGATATTGATTTGGGTATAACCTCTCCCGTAACCGCGGGTTTCTGCTAAGACTCGGCAATGCAAAGCCCGCTCCCACCCCCAGCCTGGAGCTCTGCTCTGCAGGTGATGGTGCAGGTTGTCCTGCCCCAGTCTGGGGCAGGAAAAGGGCTCTGGGAGGTCCCTCGCCTACAAGGCGACCTGTCGCAGGGCACTCTCACCCTGCCTGCGCCACCGCTGCAGTCATCCATCCCCAACCCCAGACACCATCTTCAATGATCTTTAATTTTTTGATTCTCAAATTCACTCTCTCCTTTCCCCCTTATCCCCCAACCACTCTTTCGTTCACTTCACACTTTAAAAGTGTAAATGAAACAAAAGACCGCCACCCTATACAGACTCTGTAAAAAATCCTTTGTAAGGAAGAGAAGGAGACTCACCAATTTCTGCATCACGGTCCCCTGAACAACAAACAGAAACACACACGAGTTACTATTTGACACAGTCCCTTCCCTGGGACCCCAGCTAAAGGACCACAGAGGTGAGGAGAGGCTGTGATGAAGGGGGCAGATGCGCTGATTTGCACTCTGATTGCAAGGATGCTCATGATTCCCGAGTGAGCTGACCTGTATTTATTTTCCCCATCATTTATTTCCCCCTGCACTGGCACCAATTTAGCAAGAGCTCATTTTTAATAGCCAAAGGACTATTCCTTGGCAATTCTATGAGCTACAAGCAAGCAAGCAAACAAACAAATAAAAACATGTGCCCTTTTCAAGTGTTTTTGTTGGTTTTAATCTCTTGGTAACCAAGCTACTTTTTTATAAGAAAATTCTCAACAGCTTAGGTTTCCATAATCTTCCCCTAAAACCCAATAACTTTTCAGCACTATTTCACTACTTAAATTAAAAAGAAAGTGACAGCCACTCAGGGAAAAAATCCTAACGACTTTACAGAGTGAATTTTCACACTATTAGGGGCTCAGGGGAGGGGGAAGTAAAGTATCTGCCTAAAAAGAACATTTGGACAGAATGAGAGGATGAATAAAAAAGTCTGAAAGTTTTCACAGAGGATTTCACCAGGAAGATGGGGAGCGAGACTTACGCAGTGCTGCCTCGTGCGTCGCTGAAAAGAAAACCAGAACAGAGCGTCACCACCAAAGCCGATTCCTTTTGCCCCGATACACTTGGTGGGGTGGGGAGGAGGCGGAAATCGCTCACGATGGAAAAGCTTCAACCCAGGAGCAACTCAAGACCTTTCTTCTCAAGACATTTGGCGATCTTGCCCACCCTCCCTGAACCCACCTTGGGCAGAGGCCAGCGCTGCGTTGCTGGAGATCCGAGCAAGGGCTCCAGCTCCAGGGCAGCGGTGAAGGGGCAGGTTTGCATCAACAAGGGAGGAGCATGGGGTTAAATTTCACCTTCGGTGCTACCTAACCATCCTGCCCCTGTGTTTTTTTAGTGCTGAGACAAAGCTGAGGCCCCTGCAAAATGAAATGTGCTACCCCGAAGCTTCCTCCAGCTTTGGAAAGAACCTTGAGAGCCCTTTGAAAAGCAAAGCTCACTGTTGCTACAACATCTGTTCACGCTTTCTTTGGTTCTGCAATGCTTTTCCTTAAAATTACAACATCATCTCATAATTTCATAAATTAATTTCACAATTTTCTATAGCCGCTCGCCAAACCATTTCCCTCCCCCACATCCCCCAGAAATTCTTCCGTTTGAGGGAATTCTCCAATTTCTGGAAAATGGAAAGTAAAGCTTACCTATTTTTTTCTCATGCGTTCCTGCGAAGGAAAGAAAGAAATGTAAGTAATTTTTAAAAACATCCCTTCCAAAGAGCACTGATTAAACCACAGCAGGAGTCACAGCCACTTGCAAGGCAGAAAGGCCGTGGGGTCTGGAAGTGCTGCGGTGCCTGCACGACCCACCGGCTCCGTCTCCTTTTGGTCAGAAATACAGGATTTCAGTTTCCTTCATTCCTCCGTATTAGTTACCCCCAGAGGGGTCTTTCAGAAGGAAAGGAAGCCCTGCCAGGCCCCCAAAAGTGCCAGGGTTTTTTTGCAGGGCGAGGCAAATTATTGCTCCATTTCTGCGGGCAGAATGCACCCTCAGCCGGGGCAGAGGAACGGCTGGCTCGCGCTGCTTTAAGGCCCACTTCCTTCTTTGCTAGCCTTTGTGTTGGAGAAACAGCTTTTCTTTGCTTGCCAGAAATTAAATCCCTGGGTCTTTAAGTTCCCTGGCACCGTACGTCTGTCCGAGACACCGAGACAAGACTCCGGCACCATCGGGGCATTTCTCAAACTCACTCGTCCATCAAAAGCAGAGGCAGCCGAATAGGACAGCCGCCCAGCCCCCTTCCCCAAACACCGCGCCAGGATGATACCTTTAATTTTCAATAGATAGGCAGCGATAATGAGGAGAGCGACCACAGCAGCCAGGACCACGCCCAGGGCGATCATCCAAGGATGGGCGTTTTGGAAAAAGGGATCTGAAAAATAAAATCCCCAAAGGGGCTGGGTTACTCTGCAAGTAACCTAAGCAAGCAACAGGAAGCGGATTATTTCTATTTATTTCATACAAGCTCCTCCCAAGCAGGCCTGAATCCCATCGAGAGTGAAAATCAGCTCCTGACGGGACTCCACAAACCAACAAAAAACAGTATTTAAAAAAAAAAATCCATTTTGGCAATTCAGCACTTGTCCGAGGCTGATGACATTTTGTCTGCATACATTGTGGGGGATTTTTAAAGCGAAAATGGATTTCTAACCAAATTATTTCTAGTTAAAGCATGCTTTCTTCTCCTTTGGAAAAAAAAAATTGTATTTCATTAGGCAACATAGGATCAGAAACAGGGTAACAAATACAGCAACACCCCAGTGCAGAGCAGTATCACCAGGAGAAAGGTACGGGCCCCCCCGGGAAATAAAGTCTCCCAAAATTGTTCATTCCCAAAGTAAAAAAGGAACAGGATGCAGCTGAAAAGGATATGACACTGTGGTGCGGTTTGGTGTATGTTCAGTCCAGTTCACCACTGCACCTCTGTTCTGATATATTCCCCGCCCCAAATCAACCTTGCAGTAAAAAAGGAGCTTTTCTGTGTGACAAGGAAAAAATAAAAATATATTCAATACATGCAGATGCTAAAATGAGACACAATGATTTATTTCTCATACCAAACCAGGAGAACAGGATTTCACAGCAGGTGAGACTAAGGGCACGGGTTGGTTTCTCCTTTTTTGTTTGGTTCCAGTGTTGTGAATGTTTGTGTTTAATCCAGGTGTCTATAGAAACTCTGCTACAATGACGGTTGTCTTTTTCCCCCCCTAACCCCACACTTCAAGACGGAACTGGTGAATTTTGGCAGCACACCTGCACAAACGCTGCCGAAAGCCGCAGCTGTTTGCACACGCAGCGTGCAAAATACACTTGATGCACCGAACACACAGCCTGCAAGGTGCACCTGAGATTTTCTGCCGGCGGCGCTTTCTGAGCACAGCTCCATCGGAAAGGTTAACAGGGCGATGCCCTCGTCCTCTGCTCACCTGATATGTAAAAAGCTGACGTCCGTTCTTGGCTGCGCAGGGCATGTTGGACCGAGCAGGAGAGTTTCTCGTTCACGCCCCTGGTGAGGATTATGCTGCTTTCCACTGCAAAGAGTCCGCTCGCGTCCTGGGTCACTTTTTTGGAGAGGGATGGGAAATGCCGCCCGTGGGGATCTTGCCACAGCACCTGGGGCTGCGGGTACCAGCCGGCCGAGTGACAGGCCACCCGGATCCCCCCGTCCTGGTAGCGCTCCAGCGTGATGAGCGGGGCAGAGCCGGTGGCTGCGGGAAAAGAGAGACCCCCAGGTGATGCTGCGAGATGCCGGATATCGGGGGAATAAGGTGGCCTGGCTGTTCCTCTCCCTGACAAGAAGGGCTAAACTTCAACATAGACAAATCCTAGGTTTTTTTAAAAGACAAGTGTCACCTGGAGTCAGGACGTTTCTTGCAGTCTTTTTCACATAACTCAAAGATCTGCTCTAGAGGCTACTACTGCAGCAAAATAATCTGCAGGCCTGGATATTAAAATATAAAAGCACGAACCAAGACATTCTTACTTTATTACTCAATGCCAAATTTTTTTCTTACACCCACTTATATGAAGAAAACAATATCAAGAACACTTCAGAAGTAGGTAGCATGTCTCACAAGCTCCTTACGGCCGCCCAGTAGGCAGTTTTACCTCTCTGAGACATTCTTGGTATTTTCAACCATGGGACTTACTTAATAAAACCCTATTTCCAAAGCATCCACCGGAAATTGCTTCTGGGAAGAAGGACAGGGAAGAAGAGCGCTGGCTACGAGCAAGTAAATTAGAGGTGCCAGGGAGACGGACTACAGACCTGTCACCTTCAGCTCCACCACAGCCTCATCATAACTTGAGTCATGGCGAACAAAGCAGGTGTAATTCCCTCCATCAGACAGTTGGACATGCAAAATTGTCAAGTCCACACTGCCCTTGGCGAGGCCGTCCTTCCACAGCTCGGTGCGCCCTTGGTATTGATGCATCTGCTCCCCGAACTGGTCCTGGCCGTCCTTGTAGCGATGCACAAAGGGCGAGAATTGTTCCCGAAACCAGATCACCTCCATGTCCTGTGTGCTCCGCTCTGGGGAGAAGCGGCAGGGCAACACCACGTCCTTGCCCATGGCCACGGTGATGGGGCCGGGGGGTCCCATCACAGTGAGCGGAGCTGGGAGAAACCCCCGGAGGAAGAAGAAATAACCATGAGTTTGCTGTGGCGACTGAGCTCGGAAAACCAGCGGATGCTGCTCCGCACGGTTCGCGTGCTGCCGTGCCGTGCCATCGCGTTGGCAGCGTAACCCTGCCAGGGGAGACGAGGCATTGAGGGGAGGGCTGGGAGAGGGACCCCTGCCATGCAGCACGCTGAGCAGGCTGGGGCCAGGCCACCACCCGTTCCTCTGCTTCCCTGTCCTGCGCTAGCGGGAAAGTTCTTCAAATCCCTAAAAGATGGTTTGTTCTCAAGGGGACAAGTGCTGCCCATGCTGCTCAGGGTGGGGAGAAAGCAGGATAAGGAACGAAGGAAGCGGCTGGAAGGTTTCTGGGTGGTTGGCCGGAGAAAGCAGACAACTTGGGTACAAATAAAACTCAAATTTCCTCAGCTATTCGCACCTATTACAAGAGAAAATAAAAACATCTCAGGTGCTCTGGGCATCTTTGCAAATTAAAAAAAAAAGGCTTATTAATAAGCTGGCCACTCCACTCACAGAGAAAGTGGTTTCTGGTTGAAGGAAAACAAAAGCAAATCAACTTTTTTTTGGCAAGGTAACTTTTGAGTCAACTGTTGTGCTGCATCCTTTTGCCAGGGCGGCCTTGAAGAAGCTGCTTCAGGTCAGCAATCTAACAGAAAAAAAGAGCCCAGAATATTTTCTAATAGATTTTTGTTGTTCTTTTTTCCCTTTATTGAATTGGTTCTGCAAAGGGTCCAGCACACCCTGGACACAGCCCAGTAAAGCAATGACATGCTGGGACTGTGCTGGGAACGGGGAAAGCAGGGAGGGAAATGGCAGCAAACTATAATCAACTCATCGGCATCATCTAATCTCCGCCTGAGTTCAGCGAGGTTGTGCGAATGCCTGCGCTGACACGGCCGGAGGTAATAAACCAGCATCCAGAAGGATGCTGGCGCTCTCAGAAGCGGACAAGGTTTATGGCAAAGGGTCTCATCCTGCTCTGGGCTCTGCCATTCACGGGGAGTTGCTGCACTGGAAGCCGGGAAAATATTCAGGCTGGAAGCAATGCCACAGGGATCAGCAAGAACCAGGGGGATCCCTACCTGACTGCAGCTTGTGAACTTGGAGAACTAAACCATAAATGATAAAAGCCGGCAGAGAGCAGCGGAGGTGGAAACCGGAGAGCATCCTCTTCGCTGGAGCACAACCTGGAGACGAGGAAGGAGAGGGAAAGGGCAAAAGGGAGAAGAAACAAGGGAATACAAAAAAAAGCAGAATTCACTTTTAAAGGGGTTTATTGCTGATTGCAGCCTCTTTTTATGATGTCTAGGGAAGAGCCTCAGGTGCTGAAGGTTGAAATCGGTTTTCCATCATCAGCCTGAATTTGCTTGGTGCTTTACATACAAACTACCCGACTGGTATAAAAAGTTGTAGGAATTTCCCATGGGGAAACAAAGGACAAGCTGCAACATCTCCTCTAATTCCATGAAAAAGTGGCAGTTGTTTTAATATGGAGCCTTTGCTTTTCTTATCCAGCTGTAAGAAAGAGACGGAAAGGTGCAGGACGAGAAGGAGAAACCCAGACCAAATGCACATGGAGCTGGGGCTGCGCGCTTCTCCTGCGGGACAAACTCGGGACTCGGTAGCACATCCCCTGCCACCGCAGCGAGGGCAGGGGTCTCAGACCAGGGAAAGCACAATAACCAAAACACTAATTCAACACCCGGCCAAGATGGGACCTGGCCCTGCTCTGAACCCCCCCTAAAACCCTCTTATCACTCTCTGACGTAGTCCTGGCTTTGTTCACGAGAGGTGAAATCCATGACCCATTTTGGCAGATGGCAGAAAGTGATTTCAACCTGCAGCTTTCCGAGAGACGACACGTACCTGGAGGCCCCAAGCTCCTTCCTGGGCTCTGGGCTGGGGCAGGAGCTACTCAGCCGTCACCCGGTGCATCCAGAGGGGTCATCCCGATTCGAGCTAAGCTTTTCCCTGTCCAAGAAACAAATAAAAACGTCACTCTGCGTCCCAGCCTGCTATCAGTTTCCTCCTGCGCTGCCTCCGCTCAAAAATGAAAGTTGCTGAGTGACTTAGGGGTTTTTTGGCAATGCTTTTGTCTGGAAATGCTCTTCTGGCAACATCCACAGGCACGCCCCTGCTGCAGACACCCTCCACGGCTGCGTATCGCAGCCTCCTCCCACGGCTCTCCCCGGACTTGGGAGGGGATGGATACTGGCAGCAGTTTGCACGTCCCCGGCGAAAAGCCCAGAGGCAGTGGGAAGGAGGGAGGTGACGGAGCCAGGATTTGCACCCAGAGGCGGTGCCGGGGTGGGAGCAAAGCCCAGCACTAGCTTAAAAATTGCTTAAAAGCAATTCCCGCCCCGGTCAAGAGGTGAGGCCGTCGAGGACGGTTTGTTCCGGGAAAGCTGCTGCCCTGAGATGTGTCACGAAGGCAGCCCCAGCGGGTGCTCAGCCCAGCCGGGTCCCGCACCCTCCCGTCCCCAGCAAGGAGCGTGGGCACACGTGGGAGGTGAGAGCATCTGCGCAGGTAAAGGCACCTGATCAGAGACCCTGCCAAAAGGATGACAAGGAGAAGAGGGAGGCGATAAAGGAAGCACACAGAGACACAGACCTGGCCAACAAGTGATAGCGGAGATAAGTATAATAAACCAACCTCATCACTCACGCTAATCGATGGGCTATCACAAATCTGCGGGCATCACTTCAGGGAGGGCCAGCCTGGCTTTTGTGACTGTAAGGATGCAAAGCTGAGGGTCGCAGACACTGGGGGGTGTCAGTGGAAGTATGTGAACAGCTAAAGGCATGCGCAGCGGAAGGGAATCGGGGAGGACGAGGTGTGGGACAGGCAGAAAGGGGTGTAAAAGCGACCAGTCGCCGGTAAAACGGAGCCAGTCAGTGAGCTTGGCTAGCTGGTGAGTCGGAGTCCCTAGGTCCAGGCAGGGGTATCAGGCAGGTGGAGGGTCCACGCTGGTGTCTGGGGGCCCACGAGTGTGGGGCGCATGTGGGATGAGTGTGAGTGCGGTTGCAGCGAGCATCGAGCTGGACCAGCTGGCAGGCTGGGGACCCGTGGGAGAGGGTCAGCGGGCCCGGGGTGCAGGCAGGGCTACCGGGTGGACAGAGGGGCCGTGCCGCTGCTTGAGGGATCTGCAAATGTGCCCGTGAACCCAGAGAGTGTCGCGTGTGTGCCCGCACTAGTGACCTCCTGCCTCTGCCAGCCCCACAGGAGGAGGGGACGTGGCTGCCTGTGCTGGTGGGTGATGGGGTCCTGCAGGTGGGTGCTGCTGAAGGCAGCCCCTTGCCTGCGGCAGGCTGTGTGACCGGCCGTGTCAGAGGGAGGGAGGGAAGGAGAGGGAGAGGGCAGGGGGAGAGGGAGGGGAGAGGGGAAGGGGTGGGGGGAGAGAGAGTGTGTCTGTCTGTCTGTCTCTGGGACACATGTTGACCCTGCAGACGGGACGTTCAGCAGCAGCTGCCTGCATACACTGGATGCGAGCAGCAGCCCCCACCGTGCCATGCCCATGCCACCGTGCGACAGCGGTCCCTGACTGAACGGTCCCTGCTGAGCCAGGCTGTCCCCAGTCCTGCCTTCCCAGGCCCCTGTCCCAGCGCCAGGCAGCAGAGCCATCTGGCAGCAGGTCCCCTTGCACTCCGCTTTATTTTGTGCTCAACCGGTGGCTTTCAGAGGGCTGTGACAAAGCCGAGTGGGTGCCACCTCCCAGGTTCCTTACGGGCAGCGGTGAGGCCATCACCCCTGGGCATATGAAAAGCTGCCTGGAGAACAGAGAGGTGGGATGCAAAGCCCAGTACCTGCTGTCCCCCATTTACCAGTTGAGCAATCGAGGCAACACGTGCCCTGCAAACCCATTGGCAGCATGACAAATCCGGGCAAGCAGCGCCTGTAAGGAGCCAGACCTCTTCCCTCATCACAGTACGCAGCCTGGACACCCAGAGCATGGCCACTGGTCTGTGGCTGGTGTCCCCAAGTGACATCCCACCAGGCTGGAGGTGCACGTGGTGCTGCTGACCCAGGAGGGCTCTGAGCATCGTGGCGCAGGAAGATACAGCCTCTTCCAGTGGTGCAGCAGGCTCTTATCACCCACCTGCAGCTGGCCGAAGGGAGGGGAGATGCAGCAGATCCTGTGATGCAAACAGGACGGGGGCACTTCAGGAACATCAAGAGGGAACTCCCAAATTCAAGTGTTAGATGAGGTCACATGCCTGCCGGCAGCTTCAGGGCATGGGAGGTGGTTGCCAAGAGGAGAGGAGGTGGAAGCTCCCGTGGTGCGATCCCCCCCAGAGAGGCGAAGGTGCCGAACTCCCAGCTGTGCTCTCCGGGCCAGCCAGCCCCTCTGGACTTTGATCTGCTCGCTCGAACAAGCTGGAAATGCTGTGCAAGCCCAGGCCAGCCACGAGCTGATGAGATCAGGGGAGTGGAGAGCAGACTGAAGACCTTCAGACCCATCCAAAACCTCCTTTCCTGGAGTCAGCCTGCAGGTGAGCGCTGGCTGTCTAAAAAGTGCCTGAATGCTGTGACTTTCCCATCATTCCTTCTGCTGCTTTATCATCTTTGGCAGTCTCCGAGTCTCGCAATTTCCACTTTCAACAGGGAATCCTGCCTCCCCTCCCGCTGATTTTCTGCAGACACGCTGGTATCCAGGATGGAGAGAGACGAGAGTGAGACCCTGGCCAATGAGGTGGAGGAGATGAGTGGAAGAGGTGAGTTTTCAGAAGGGAAGAGGAGGGGGAACTGTCCTCTGTCGAGGAGAAAAATGCATCTTGCTTCTGCTGTGGAAGAGCTATTTAGGGTCAAAGCACCTGGGGCTTCTCCCAGCCTGGGCTTGTCATGGGGTTGAGACTTGGTGGCTGCAACACCCCCAGCTGAATTCCTCGTGCTTAGCTGTAGACCCACCACCACCACCAAAGACACCTGAGCTGCCATCCTTGGCTCTCTCCATTGCCCACAGAAAGAAACAGGAATTTGGGGCCACGGGTTATTGGTCTTGGGGTAATGTCTATCACGGTCTGCACTGGTTTGTGCCCAGACATGCCTGTTTCGCTCTTGCAGCACTAGAGACACCCACGCTGAGGTGCAGGTGTCTGCACAGCCGATGTGCACCCATCCACTCAGGCGCATCCTCCTCCCGGAAACTGAGGTCTCCTCGGCCAGGGATCGCATGGAAGCTCCTGGATCAGGAGCAAGGGCAGGATCAGGGCAGCACTGAGGCTGGGGCCGTCCAGCACGAGGAGGTTTCCCACCCCATGCTGGACATCTCTGGGCAGGGGAAAGGAAATCGCCCCGTCCCTTCTTCTGCTGGGATGGATGCAGCCCCAACGCACCCCTGGGGCTGCCTGTCCCGAGCAGCTTCTCCTCCTCTGTCCCCAGCCGACGTGACCCTGGACCCAGACACCGCCAACCCCTTCCTCATCCTGGCTGGCGACCAGCGAGGCGTGGGACGGGGGGACGAGTGGACCTCGCTGCCCAACAACCCCGAGCGGTTTGACACGGAGCCGTGCGTGCTGGGCAGCCAGGGCTTCGCCGCAGGGAGGCACTGCTGGGAGGTGGAGGTGGCCAAGGCGGGGGACTGGTGGGCTGTGGGGGTGGCCCAGGAGTCTGTCAGGAGGAAGGGGGTCCTCAGTTTTAACCCCCAGGAGGGGATCTGGGCCGTGGGGCAGTGGTTTGGACAATACCATGCTTTCACTGACCCTGACTGGACCCCCCTGCACCTCGCCTGCCTCCCCAGGGCCATCCAGGTCTGCCTGGACTTTACAGCCAGGCAGGTGGCATTTGCTGATACCGAAAACAAAGCCCCAATCTTTGCTTTCTGCCTGGCTTCACATCCCGGGGAGAGGCTACGCCCGTGGCTCTGGGTGGGGATGGACTCGTGGCTCAAGCTGTGCCCCTGACATGGAGGGAGCGCGGGTGACAGGGGGAGACTGGAAAGGTGAACACCATCATCTTGGGTCTTGGTGCTGGGAACTGGGAGGGTCCTGTGTCCTGCTGGCTTCTCCTCGCGTGGTTCCTCTGGCCACTAAGTGGGAGGACTGGCAGGTCTTGGAGACGGATGCCACCAAAGAGCCTACTTCATCCCCTCCACCCCACAGCTGGGACTGCAGAGACAACGGGGAGCACAGAGATTTGGTGCACAGAGGAGCTTGGTGCCAGGTGGCCCCAGGGCAGAGAAGTGGCATCAGTGCTGGGGTGCTGAAGAGCGGCTCTGTACAAGGCCATGAAAACTCCTTAAAAGGTGCTGGAGTAGTGTCTCTGGCTTTTTTCAATTAAGCTTAATGACCAAGTTAAAAAAAACCTCCAAACATAGCTGGATGCTGGAGCTCATGATAACGCTTATCTTCTCTATACATCCAAAGCCTCTCCTTGCCTTATTTCCAGTTCTCACTGACATGTGCATTAAACACATTTCTTGCAGCAGAGCACTAGTAAAAGCTACAGGGGCAGCCAAGGAAGGTAAGCAAGAAATTGAGAAGTGTCTGAAGTCCACAGGCGAGGCAATTCCCACAGATCTGCCATTCTCTGATCTCCCCTCATCAAGGTCTCCTTCTCCTCACATAGACTAGACTAGACTCTTTCAGTTGGAAGGGACCTACAACGATCACCTAGTCCAACCGCCTGACCATTTCAGGGCTGACCAAAAGTTAAAGCATGTTATTAAGGGCATTGTCCAAATGCCTCTTAAACGCGGGGAGGCTTGGGGCATCGACCACCTCTCGAGGAAGCCTGTTCTAGTGTTTGACCATCCTCTCGGTAAAGAAATGCTTCCTCATGTTACGTCTGAGCCTCCCCTGGCGCAGCTTTGAACCATTCCCACGCATGACGCGTGGATCCCAGGGAGTAGAGAGCAGCACCTCCCTCTCCACGTCCCCTCCTCAGGAAGCTGCAGAGAGCAATGAGGTCGCCCCTCAGCCTCCTTTTCTCCAAACAAGACAAACCCAGAGTGCTCAGCCGCTCCTCAGAGGACATGCCTTCCAGCTGTAGATCTGCTCCGGAGAACTGGGATTTTGAGGAAATGACGTTCAAAGGACATGCTAGACCTGGAAAAGGTGGGGGGTCCCCACTCCCAGGGACCTTGCTTTGTCCTCTCCTGCTAACTCCTGCTCTTAGGAGAAGAAAAGGTGAATGTAGGTGAAGGGGAACATTGCCTGGGTCCAGCCTGGATTCCTTCTTCTCCAGCTACATTGCTGGTTGGACCCTCTTAGTGCCAACTCGTCACCTTTGTGGTGGCAGCTGGGCACAGGCAACAGCATTGGTGTCCCTGGTCTCCTCCAATGCCATGGGGTCTGGTCCTCGCATCTCTGGAGAATAGCCAAGGAGGCGGCCGAGTTGCGTGCCGACCAGCTGCCTGGTGCCCGGAGCCCCGGGTCCTGCGGAGAGATCCCAGCCACGAGCACACACATACCTGCAGAGTCCCAAAACCAATCCTGAAACGTGAGGGGTCTCTTTGAAGCACAGAGCACCCTCCTTGTCATGGGAAACACCCCAAAGGACTTGTCCCGTGTGGTGAGGAACACCTACCTCAACCAAGAAAAGGAAATTGCTTTCTGAAAGCCAGCTTAGCCACCCTGATGCAGGCAGGGTGAGACCGGAGGAAAGCTGGGTTTCTCAACAGATGGGTGCCCTGGATCCTCTTCACTGGAATTTTGTGTTTTGGAGGGTGAGAAAAGGTTTAATGGGTTCCTCTTTGCTGTGCCCCCCCCCAAAAATAATAATAAAAAAACCCCAACTCTTTGGCAGCTGAGTTGCATAATTGCAGCGTTTTGGTAGGAAATACAACAATTTCATGTAGGATCGCACCATGAAGACTCACAGGAGTTTACATTCAGCGCTCTTCTTGTGCAAGAGGTATCTCTGCGTTCTGGTGCCACTGCAGGTAGGAAGTCTTCAGGAACGCAGAGGTCCTTGAAAAGCAAGGCCAGACTAATATGGGCCCTCTAAGGGGCACGTCTCAGGAAGACAACCTCAGCCAGGAGTTTTTGTCCCATACCCAGAGCCTGCGTGGACGGCGCGTCACAGCTGCGACCAAGCAAAGGCATGGGGCCGGCAGTCGACCCGCTGCCGCACCGGTCGGTGGCCGGGCATGGAGGCCAGCGGGGAACTCACGAAGCCCACGGTCTCGTCAGCACCAAGGTGGGGCCTGTCCTGGCAGCAAAGGCAGAGCAGGGTGTTGATCAGACCTACGTGATCCTCCCTGTGCCCGGGGGAACAGGCTGCAGCGACGGGCAGTGGAGGCAACTCAATAAACAGTTTTTTCTCAACGCTAGTCTGCGTCAGAGATGCTTCAAACAAATCCTGCTCAGATTCGGTACGTTCTGAGCAGCTGCGAATGAAAGCCGTCCCTGTTAAAACAGGGTGAGCCCTCTTTCTCTGGGTTTTCTGTTTCTTTTACACTGTTCTGGCTGCCGCTGCTTTTTCTTCTCCTCGTCCTGGGCAGATTGCTGTGTTGCAGCACAGTTTTATTTTAAAGGACTGGGGTGAGTCTTCTCCCCAGGAACACTGCGCTCTCTCTTTTAAAACGTTTTTTTCTTTTAACACAAACAGGCCCAGAGCCCTCTCGATGTGCCAGCTCATCCAGGAAACATGGGTCTCGTCCAAGGTCTTGCCCAAGGCTAAGGCATTGTCCAGGGCCTTGGAAACGTGTTCGAACGTTGGTTTTGCAGTGTCTTGAGTGGCACTTGTAATATGCAGCTTACTGATTTCCACCCCCCCTCTTCAAAAGCGGCACAGCCTTTCTAACCAGGCTCCAATGCCCACCCCGTGGCCAGGGGCTAAGGGCAGGGCTGGGGCTCCTCATCACACCATGGAAAAGGGACCGATGGGTGCCTGGGTCTCTGCCCCAAGGTGCCAGATCCAGCCCTGGGCAGGCGTCCTGCCCCACACCAACCTGCAGCCCCTGCCATGCTGCTGGCCCCAGATGCTCTCGGAGCCGGCTGCGCAGCGTGCCCCAGGAGCGTGGATCGGCCTCTCCTGCCCTGCAGCTGCCGACGGCTCTCGCACGCTGCAGCCTCGGACACAGCACCCCGAGGCCTTGCCAGGGCTCGGACGAGAGCACGGCCTGGCAGACAGGTCCAGCGTCTCCCACCACCCTGGAGCAAAGGGCTGGGCCGGACCGGCCGGCAGCGGGGCAGACTCCGGTCAGGCAATTCACTGGGGCCGTGCCAGCGGGCAGCGGCAGGAGCCTCTGCGGGGCTGCGTCACAGGGAGCACTGGGATCGCTTCGTGCAGCCCCATGCCCACCCTCTGGAGAAGGCCAAAAGGACTCCCTTGGCCCAAACATCACCTCCTTGCTTGGCCCGCACCAGGGAGGTTTCTGTGCACAGACAAGAGAAACCTGCCCACAAATGACAAAAAGCCTTGGGTTTTGTCCAGCTTTGGCTCAAATGCAAAACCTTCTGCCAGCTCTCCTGGGGGCAGCTCAGGAAAGCTGCCCACAGCACCTCGGGAAGCCAGCACACGGGGCTCGCTATCAGGGAGACAGCCTGGGCTCTTCAGGCTCTCCCATCTCCAGTAACAACGCAACAGCCCAAAGTTTCTCTCACTTTTATTTACATAATTGCACAGCCCGTTTCCCCATGACACCGGAACGTGGCGGGTCAGAATCACTGATTTCCCACATCCACGAGCTGAACGTCTCCTCTGGGAAGGAGGAGAAGACTCAAAGAGTCACTATTGAGTTTCGCAGGGGCACATGCAACAACTCCAATTATCGGCAACTACGATAAAAACAACGAAGCTGAGAGTGAAGCCATGGCTGCGCAGCAGCACCGGGCCGGGCCCCAACTGCCCCCAGCCAGGGACTTCTGGCTTTCACAGTTGCATATTTGGATCAACAGTGGGTTTCCTAACTGAAACACTGGCTCCAAAGTCCTTACTAGGGGAACGTGGTGTGGGAGTGCACATCCTTCGTTACCTGCCAGAACTAGATGAGTTGCAAGACCAAGCTCCTGGGAGGCAGCCAGGGCTGGAAAGGTTAAACTAAACCCACAAATTTTTCTTCACTGGGAATGTCCTGGTGACACAGGGTTTGTCGGGGAGGGGCTGAAGGAGGGGGTACCCAGGACAAGGCACAGAGCAGTGCTGCCACACTCACCGCCAAGGGAAGGGGTGTGCGGAGGGAGGCAGCGCCTGCGTGGGAGCTCCACTGCACAAGCTGATTTGAAGCAGGATGCTACTGCTGTGCAGGGACCGTAACTGCAGCTGGGCTGAAGAGGCCTCTCTGCACTGCAAGCCCCCAGGAGCACCGGGGACCGAGTCATCCCTGCACGACAGGGAAAAGGGAAGGTGCCCATGGGTACATGGCAGAAGGGAAGAGACAGGCAGGGAGGCTGGCAGAGAGAGGGAAGCAGAGATGCACAGCCTGGCTGTGGCAGAAGACATTCACCCCGTGATCAAATGAGACCCTCACGCTCAGAACAGAGCCTGGACCAGCCCACAGGGGCCCACAGCTGGGCAGACAGAAGCTGCTGCGAGAGATGCTGGGATATCACCGAGTTGCATGAGAACCCTGGGACAGGAGATGGAGAAGAAGAGCAGACACGGACCAGGCCCCAGGGCTGGAGCAATCCTGTTGGGAGAGACAGGACACTGGCCCCTGCTGCTCATACCACCAGCGACTTCCAGCCTAAGGTCAGGGAACACGTAAGGAAAAGCGTCCTGCTCTGCAGCTAGAGAGAAGGAGGAATGGCACACGGTGCTTTGAATTCAAGAAATTACAGGTCTCGATCTAGCAGGGCATTGGACTGATCCACTCGGGTTCAGCAAAGGAGCAGAGGGACATAGTGTGTGACCACCACCCCCCACTTTGTCCTAGTGTGATCCCTTACAAGTCACATCCATTGCCCTCTGAAGCCTCCCGCCCTCCTCCCCCATTTCCAGCCATCCCATGATGGGTCATGCAGAGGCATCGTCACCTACCATTTCCTGAACTTATTACGTGACAGTGGGACATGCAGTGGGATGCTTTTCCCACGTGATTCAACCCCCCAGGGAAGGATCACACATTTGGGGCAAAAGTCAGGAAGCTGGCTATAAGCGGACTTTTCCTCTCTATCATCTTCACTGTTCCAAGTACTGAAGACAATTTTGTCATTCACTGTACCCTGCCAGGACTATGGGATGTCCAATGAAATGGAACTAGCACCCATTTGAAATTCAGGCAAAGAGAATATTTATTCTGTGATTAAAACAACCTGGCACTGAGTTGAAAGCATAGCGCATCTTTATGTGCAGCATTCGAACAGAAGCAGTTGGGACATAGAGCACAAAGGAAGCTCTGCTTTCCCACACTCACCCCAAAACCAGGCAGTGGCAGCCCCAAACTATCACTGACCAGTTTAGGACATCTTCTCCCCCTGCCAAGTACCCAAGTAATTATTTCAGATCTAGAAACCTCAGGGTGTGTGAGAGTAATACTAGAGGAAGGAGCTGGATGGCTTCCCCCTGGGCAAGCAGATCTTTCCCTTGTAAAAGAAGGGTATGTGAAGCAGAGCCACAACCCTCCGCCTCTTTCTCTGAACGTACAGAAGCATTTACAAGGTGTTGCCAGCATATTTCACCCTGACGTCACCGATGGCCTTGACACCCCTGTCCAGGCTGTAAGCAGAAGGGGTCCTCAGGGACCCGAGGTTTGTGACCATCAGCTTCCTGGAGAAAGACTTGAATGAAGCATTCAGGGGACGATGGTGGACCCACAGCTCCTTTGTGGTGCAGAAGGAGGAACTTGCAGGAGGACTGCGCTGTATCCCCACATCTTTAATCGTGCAGTAAGTGACCTCAGGGCACAACTCTACTTCCTTGATGGTACAGAACGTGGGGCGCTGGCGGGGGCTTTTGAAGCTGCTGAGATGCATCGCAGGGCTTCCTGTCGACTCCCTCCACCTCAGCAGCGGATACTGCACCTCTTGGGTCTGCAGGGACTCGTGCCAGGAGGGCCGTCCCACCAGACACATCCACACCAGCCAGCCTGCTAGAGCCAGCACGGTCAGGACCAGCAGAGCCAAGGAGGCCAGGTAGAGCACCCAGTGCAACAGGCAGCAGTGCCTCAGCACCCACTGCCCCCGCTGCGGACCCTCCCCACCTGCCCGTGAGTGCAGCACAGGTACGACCAGTCCTGAGGTGGAGCATGGGCAGAGGGGGAGAGGTGCAGGTGGAAGGGAAGGTGCAGGCTGGGTGAAGCGTGTGGTGTTCAGGGAAGCTGGCTGTGTTAGGGCATGAGTGGAAAGCATGGTGGTGGAGACCGCCGGCGTGGTCGACGTCAGAGGAGGAGGTGAAGATCTGACAATGGAAGAGGCCTCTAGCGTGGCAGTAGAAGTCACTGCTGCGGAGGTGGTGTAAAACGTGCCAGTGGACACCATGAGAGCGGCATAGGTGTTGGTAGTGCCGGCGGCAAGGGTGGTTTGAGGACGGCTGCTGGTGCTGGGAGGTCTGGTGCTCATATTGGTTGGCAGTGAGGTGGTAGAGACAAGGGTGGTGGGTCTCTGCGGGGTGCTGGCGGGAGCAGCAATGAGAATGGCGGCAGTGCTGGGGGTCTGTGTGGGTGTGATGGTGGGACTGGCTGGCGCAGGAGTGGTGGTGCTGGGACCTGTGGTGCTTGCAGGCATCGCAAGCGAAGTGCTTGGGGCAAGGGTGGAGCTACAGGGGGTGCTGAGGGGAGGTCTTGTGGTAGTGAGGGGAGGCCAGGTAACAGCAAGGGGCATGGTGGTGTGCTCTTCCGGGAGGGATGGATGTGGGGGGAAGAAGGTGATCATGGTAGCTTTCTCCATCGTTTCTTCCCCATCGTTGTATTCGTACTCTTCCTCCTCATCCGCATCCCCCATGTTGCCGCAGTTGGGCTTGAAGTGGATGATGGGCTTCTGCCGATGCTCAGCGGGGCTGTGGCACACCACCTTCTCAGGGGCGACCTCCACCTTTGTCTTCTCCAGGCCCCGCTCGGGCTGATAGACACTGTCATCGTTCTGCCGGATCCAGGCCCGCAGGTAGCGCAGGTCGCAGTCGCAGTGCCAGGGGTTCTCAGTGAGGAAGACATACATGAAGAGGTGCCCCTCGGGGAAGAAGTCAGTGGGCAGGGTCCGCAGGCGGTTCCCTGAGAGCCAGAGGGTCTCCAGCTTTTGCAGATCCTGCAGCAGCTCCTTGGGGAGCTCCTCCAGGAGGTTGTCTGAGAGGTCCAAGTCCTTGAGTGCCGTCAGCCCCGCAAAGGCCTCCTGGGGCAGTGTCCGCAGCCGGTTCCCTCGCAGGTCCAGGTCCTGCAGCCGTGGCACGGTGCGGAAAGCCCCCGGGGCCAGTGTCGCCAGGCTGTTGTTGGCCACGGCCAGGCGGGTGAGCTCGGGCAGGCCCTGCAGGGCGGGCAGGGCCCCCAGCGCGTTGTGGGAGAGGATCAGCTCCTTCAGGGACAGCAGCAGGGGCCCAGTGTGCAGAGCCGCCAGCCCGTTGTTGGACAGGTCGAGGTCCTGCAGCTGGGGGAGGGGCAGGAAGGTGGCGGTGGAGAGGGATGCCAGGCGGTTGGCGTTGAGCAGCAGGATGCCTGTGTCCACAGGCAGGTCTGGGGGCACCGCGCTGAGAGCCTGCCCCGTGCAGTTCACCTCCAGGAGGTCCTTGACCTTGTTCATCTCCGACGGGCAGGGCTGGCCTGGGTCGGTAGTGCCGGCTGGGGGCAGCGGGGCCGGGAGGATGAGCAGGAGCAGGGCAGGGACCCGCATGGCCTGGAGGGGAGAGCTGAGAGGCATGGGCACAGGCAGGCACACACCTACACATCGCCTTTCTTCCCGCGCAAGCACTCTTCACAACAGAGCTGGCATCCCCCACCAGACCCTCTGGGAGCCCTCTGAGCCCCACAGCTCCTCCCTGGGAGGATGGAAGGGAGACATGAGTCCCACACCCATTGCCAGCACCCACCCCATCATCTCGTCCGTGGAGGGCAGCAGGCTCAGCAAGGAGACACCATCTCTGCCCTTTTGCTCACCTCATCCTCCTCCATGGGAGGGAGAACCCGATTCACACGCCTCCTCATGGCGGTGCCTCCTCTGCTGGGGTGGCATTGCTGCCCTCACCACTGCAAAGGCAGTGGCTCCGCGGTGTTCACGTCCCTGCACACCCACACCCATACCAGCCCAGACAAGCTGTGTGCTGGAAGAGGCTCCCTGACTATGCTCTTACCAGCTGAGCCCTCTGCTAGATTTGGGTTCACAAGGTAGGAGCATGAATCATGTAAAAAGAGCTTCCCATGCACAGACATGGCTACCTCGAGTGCCCGGCCCCTGATGGACACTGCTTCCCTGGGACTCACCCGTGGAGCCTCCAGCATTTGCTCTCCTGCTGCTTTGCCTCCCTCCTGCCCGAGGACCGGGTGCTGCTCTGGTGGCAGCGCCAGCGGCGGGGCTGCCCAGGCCCTCTATCAGCACACACAGCTGTGGGAGGGGAGCTGCGGCTTCCTGAGCACCCAAACCCATCTCCTGTCCTTCAGCACAGCCCTCGCTTTAACTGCGCTGCCACACCACCGTCTCCTTGGAGAAGTCTCAGCCAGAGACCAGCTCCATAATTTCTTGCTTCTACGCAGTAAAGGAGGGAGGGTTGCTCCAAGGAGGAGCCCTTGCATGCCTCCTGCCCCCTAAGCCGCACCCTTTTACATCCCGGGGAAAACGGTCCCTTGCACAAACGTCTGCCCCTTCCTCTGCTTCAAGGCAGCTTCTCAGCACGCTCTAGGCTTCAGTCCTTGAGGCACCTCACCCTGGGGACCGCAGCCTAGTTGGCATACCGGCGAGAAACAGTTTCTGCACATAACCTCAGCTAGTTGTTTGTGGTGTAGATGAGGGATCCTTTCTTTCTGGCTTGCCAGGAAAAATGGGGATGGCTCTTCTGGAGAGCTGAGGCAGCTTTAACATTTGTGGGAGAAGCCGCAGCACAGACCAGGCAAGGAGATTAGAGGCAGAGGAAGGAGCTCGGTTTTACAATTCCTCCTGCTGTCTGTTCCTGCAGCCGAGCTGTCTCCACTTCCTTGGCCCATAGGTCGCTGCAGAGCATCTTGGACTGCAGGGCTGGAGGTTCACCCAAAAGCTGCAAGGGGAGATGCTACAGAGGAGGGGAGATACTGATTGGTTTTCTACTGGTCTTCCGTTCTGTGGATTGTGGTGGGTCAACCCCAGCCAGCAGCTAAGCACCCACCAGCCGCTCGCCCACTGCCTCTATAGCAGGATGGCGGAGAGAACTGGAAAAGCAACAGCGAGAAAAAAACCTTTGTGGGTCAAGATAAAGACAGTTTAATGAGTGAAGGAAAGAGAGAGAGGAAAAAAAGTGATGCAAAAGCGTTCACTCACCACCTCCCACCAGCAGATCCATGCCCAGCCAGTCCTCGAGCAATGGTACCTTGGAAAAACTTCCTCCCCTCCCCAAGTTTTATTGCTGATCATGATGCTACATGGAATGGAATATCCCTCTGGTCCACTGGGGTCAGCTGTCCCTCCTGTGTCCTCTCCCGGCCTCTCTCTCACCCCCAGCCCACTCACTGCAGGGGCATTTTGGTTCAGCTTGTAGTAAGAGGGCTGGAGGCAGCAGCAGAGGCAGAACTTGGGGGGCTGTTTTTTGGCTCTGCATCAGCGATTTCCAACAGAAAGCAGGCGGTAGGAAGGGAGAGAGCAAATGTAACCCTGGCCTTCTCATAGGATCCCAGGGATTAAGCCTGCATGTGGTTTCCTCTCCTCCACAGCACTACTCTTACCCTCACCCTGGGCCTACAGCATCCCCCACACCACCACCAGTTGGTCTTCCATGCCACGGCCCCACGTTCCCAACCCACAGCCCTTATCATTGCTTCTGCCTCTCTGTCTCCCTTTTCCAGGTAGATGAACGGACTAGGACACCTTTAATCTTCAAAAGGTCCTTCACCCCACCTGCTTCTCTCCCTGAAGGAGAAGGAGCAGAAGACCCAAGCAGTCCACTGTGACAAGTCTTGCTGAAGGGGAAGGGGCACGCTGTACCGGAGGAAAGGGGTGCACAGGTCAGGAGTCATCTGCAGGCACACTCTTCCCATGGCTGGTTACGAGTAGTGAGGAGGAGGCCAGGAGAGATCCTGGGGTCCTGACATCCAGGTGGGGAGAGCAAAGGAGCGGGGAAGGTGTCTCCTTGCTGAACCTGCTTCCCTCAGGTGAAGGCAAGAGGGAGATGAGGGTTACGTCAGCCATCCTACTAGCGACGATGCTTTTGCCCCACATTTGCAGTCCACTCTCTCATTCCTGTCCTAGGTTCACCTTTTTGTCCAGTCCATCAGCTTCCTCCCCTGCTCCAGAGCCTGTTCCCACACCCCGGGGGTCGATCTCCCATGAGGTTGTTGCCCCAACCTTGATTTCACCTGCAGACTGTTTCGAGTGGGTGTTTGGAGGGAACAAGGTGATCCAGGCTGTTTCCCACTTCCTTTAGCACCTCACCAACACCGTATGTGACCCTGGGAAATAGGAAGGAGATCATGAGGTGATGGTGCCCGAGGATCATAGAAACGTGCAACTGGCTCGAGGAGCACGGTGCTCCTTCTCCGGTGCAGAAAGCTGGGTCTGTATCTTCACCTTCCCACCAGCCTTCTTTAGGGACATGAATGTCTAACCACTCTTCAGAGCCCTGGCAGCAGGGGCCACCCTCATGCTGCCTGGCCCTGTAGGCTTGTGACACTGTTCACAGGGGGCTTTGGAACGCTCTGTCACTGGGTCCTTCGACAAGCCCCTCAGCTACTGCAGGCCCCACAGCTGGTTTGGCATCTGCTGCATCGTGTGGGCTTGTGCATGGCAAGGAACAAAGCTGAGACATGACCACCAGCCTCTGGGAGCATTACTCCTAGGGGCTGGGCAGAAAGAAAGGTGAAAGCCCTAATAGCATCTCTGAGCTCTTTCCTTCGGGCTCCTCCATGGTGGGAGGATGGAGCTGCCCTGGGCTGAGCTTGAACAGACCTACCCTGGCACACACACAAGTGCATCCTCTTTCATTTCTGAGAAGCCCGTGAATTCAGTAGTAATGGTGAAGCCTTCCCTTGGGAAGGTCCATGCTTGCGGGACATCAGTTGAATGGAGAATCTGGTGCAAAAGCATGTCTGGCCTCAGAGGAAGCACATACTTCTATCCTCCCCTTGCAGGTGGCAGTTTCCACTACAGCAAAATAATCTGGAGTTGCCCGAAAACATGCCTCAAGAGGAGATGCCCGTCTTCATATGAATTTTTGGGTTCTCCAGCTTCATTTCAGCCCACATGGGACATCCTGAGCCTGCTCCAGGCTCCTCGGCACTGTAAGCAAAAGCAGCTTTTCCTTCCCCAGAATGAGCGACCAAAGGTGGGATCCATCTCGCAGTGTAGATGTGAGCTCGTCACCCGGGCTTGTGCTGCAGGCAGGCGTGGGGACAAGCAGAGCCACGGACCGATCCCACTGACATGCCTTCGTTGTCTCCTGCGGGATGCAGCGAGCCGTTTTCTGAAAAGGGCCTGCAGCTCCCCACAGGCTGAAAGGAGGTGGAGACAACGCCTCAGACACAGACGTTTGCTGCTGACACACTGTCATGGTTTAACCCCAGCCAGCAACTCAGCACCACGCAGCCGCTTCCCCCTCCCCCCTCCCAGTGGGGTGGGGAGGAAGAGGGAAAAAAAAAGTAAAACTGTTGAGATAAGAACAGTTTAATAACTAAAGTAAAACAAAATACACTACGAACTAATAATAATAATAATAAAATAATAATAAGAGTTGTAATGGAACGGAATATAATAAAAAACAGGAAATAACACCCAAGAAAAGGCAAGGATGCACAATGCAATTGCTCACCACCCGCTGACCGATGCCTGAGCAGCGATCTGCCCCTCCCGGCCAACTCCCCTGTTTATATACTGGGCATGACGTTCTATGGTATGGAATAGCCCTTTGGCTAGTTGGGGTCAGCTGCCCGGCTATGCTCCCTCCCAGCTTCTTGCACACCTGCTTGCTGGCAGAGCATGGGAAACTGAAAATCCTTAACTTGGGATAAGCGCTACTTAGCAACAACTAAACCGTCAGTGTGTTACCAACAGTGTTCTCACCCTAAATCCAAAACACAGCACTGTACCAGCTACTAAGAAGAAAATTAACTCTATCATCTCAGCTGAAACCAGGACACACACATACAGACAAATCCCGCTGAAGTAACTTCATTCTGTACATTTAAAAAGCGATCCCTGTTGTGGGAGTGTCTTTTCAGTGGAAGTGTTGTTCAACAGGTGGAGAGCAAGGATGAAAGGCAACAGTCACGAGTTAAAGTTGGGGAAACTCTGACCAAACATAAAGGGTTAATTCTTCCCCTTGAGAGAGGTGCAGAACCAGGACAGAGGTACAGAGAGGTAACGAGATCTCCACCCTTGCAGATCCTACACAATTCAGCTGCACAAGGTCCAAAGACACCTAAGGCAGCTTTGAGGTTAGCCCTGCTGTGAGCAGGTGGTTGCAACAGAAACCTCCACAAGTTCCTTCCAACCTAAATCCTTCTGTGAGTCTGAACTCCCGAGGTCCCCTAAAAAAGCCTTCTCTTACTCCCTCCTCTTCATCAGGGCCACGTTTTGAGCCACGTCCCAGGACCCAGCCAGAACCAAGGGTAGACTTTTACCCCCTCGAATGACACCAGTGGAAACGTGAAGATGGGAATCTCCTCGTCAACACTGAAAAATGCCACCCGTCCCTCTCCATAATCCAGAGAGACCCGGATCCGCTTGGAAGTCTGGATTTCAGGAAGGACAGTGCGATTAGGGGACGTGAAAGCTTGGAATTGCCCTGCCCACTGCCCCACTGCCCAGATGCCCGCCTCCGGTTTAAACTCAATATCGTCCTTCCTTTTCACATCTTCTCTAGAGACGCCCACAGTCCATCCTCCAGCATCCACCACCTCCACCTCCCAGTAGTATCTCCCTGAGGTGAAGCCATCACAGCCCAGCACGCAGCGCCACAGGTTAAATCTCTCAGGGATGTCGAGGACGTTCTGCCGCATGTCTTCTCGTCTCACACTTTTGCAGTCGCCAGACAGGACAAGGTCACTGTGGGCTGTGTCTGAATCCAGAACCACCTTCACTGCAGGAGAGATGGAGTCAACACATCAGGGCAGAGCTCACCCCAGGAGAGATCTTTGCTGGGGCTGCATAAGGAAGAAGAAAAAGGGTGCAAGTGGTAGCTGGCAGACTGTGGCATGGGAAGCTGCACAAAGTAACAATATTAGTGCAAGGAACCCAAAATGAAGCAGAGAGATGACATCGAGCAGAGAGGGAGGAGGATCGTCAGCAGACCCCCAGGCTGAAGAAGTCCCCATGTCTCTAAAATGTGACCAGCACTGCTCACTGAGGACCAGGACTCTCCAGATTTGTCTGAAACTGGGGCATGCACCAAATGAACAACGGGTCTGAGTACTACGCTTCCTCCTGTAAAGTGAGGGTTGGCAGAAGCATCCCTGGTCCCACCAGCATCACTGCGGGAGGGGAACTACCAGGAAGGGAGATTAAAGCAGGGAAGATGATTCAGCAGCCTGAAAGACTAAACTTTAATTACCTTCTTTTATAGGCGCTGCATATCTTCTCCATGCTTTAAAAAACATAAAAAAACCACAGATGAGAGGTAATCTGAACACACGTGTACCGGATTAGCTCATTATATTTGTGAAAGTCATCTCACAGCATGTAGCTTCAAAACGTCAATGTCCAGCTACATGAAAGGGCTCCATCCATTTTCTACAAATATAATCACGCTGCCTGTCCCGATTCAGACATATATTTATAGTCTGTTTGTACTTTCTTCGAAAACTGAAAGAATTTTCTTCTTCGTATAGAAGGATTACAGACAGTAGCTTGAAAACTCATAAAGAGCAAAGGAAAATAACATTTCTGAAATGCGCTCAGTATTTGCTACCTCTTCTGTTCCCAAAAGGAAAATCAAAACGCGGGCATATGTGCAAAACCCAGATGAGAAAATGGCCCAACTGAAAAGTCTCCCATGTAGGAAGGAGAACGATACTCACCCAGTTCTTCAGCTTGCTTCTCTGAAAAAGAAGATAAATCAGCACCAATGGGTTGTGGGATATTGATTTGGGTATAACCTCTCCCGTAACCGCGGGTTTCTGCTAAGACTCGGCAATGCAAAGCCCGCTCCCACCCCCAGCCTGGAGCTCTGCTCTGCAGGTGATGGTGCAGGTTGTCCTGCCCCAGTCTGGGGCAGGAAAAGGGCTCTGGGAGGTCCCTCGCCTACAAGGCGACCTGTCGCAGGGCACTCTCACCCTGCCTGCGCCACCGCTGCAGTCATCCATCCCCAACCCCAGACACCATCTTCAATGATCTTTAATTTTTTGATTCTCAAATTCACTCTCTCCTTTCCCCCTTATCCCCCAACCACTCTTTCGTTCACTTCACACTTTAAAAGTGTAAATGAAAAAAAGACCGCCACCCTATACAGACTCTGTAAAAAATCCTTTGTAAGGAAGAGAAGGAGACTCACCAATTTCTGCATCACGGTCCCCTGAACAACAAACAGAAACACACACGAGTTACTATTTGACACAGTCCCTTCCCTGGGACCCCAGCTAAAGGACCACAGAGGTGAGGAGAGGCTGTGATGAAGGGGGCAGATGCGCTGATTTGCACTCTGATTGCAAGGATGCTCATGATTCCCGAGTGAGCTGACCTGTATTTATTTTCCCCATCATTTATTTCCCCCTGCACTGGCACCAATTTAGCAAGAGCTCATTTTTAATAGCCAAAGGACTATTCCTTGGCAATTCTATGAGCTACAAGCAAGCAAGCAAACAAACAAATAAAACATGTGCCCTTTTCAAGTGTTTTTGTTGGTTTTAATCTCTTGGTAACCAAGCTACTTTTTTATAAGAAAATTCTCAACAGCTTAGGTTTCCATAATCTTCCCCTAAAACCCAATAACTTTTCAGCACTATTTCACTACTTAAATTAAAATGAAAGTGACAGCCACTCAGGGAAAAAATCCTAACGACTTTACAGAGTGAATTTTCACACTATTAGGGGCTCAGGGGAGGGGGAAGTAAAGTATCTGCCTAAAAAGAACATTTGGACAGAATGAGAGGATGAATAAAAAAGTCTGAAAGTTTTCACAGAGGATTTCACCAGGAAGATGGGGAGCGAGACTTACGCAGTGCTGCCTCGTGCGTCGCTGAAAAGAAAACCAGAACAGAGCGTCACCACCAAAGCCGATTCCTTTTGCCCCGATACACTTGGTGGGGTGCGGAGGAGGCGGAAATTGCTCACGATGGAAAAGCTTCAACCCAGGAGCAACTCAAGACCTTTCTTCTCAAGACATTTGGCGATCTTGCCCACCCTCCCTGAACCCACCTTGGGCAGAGGCCAGCGCTGCGTTGCTGGAGATCCGAGCAAGGGCTCCAGCTCCAGGGCAGCGGTGAAGGGGCAGGTTTGCATCAACAAGGGAGGAGCATGGGGTTAAATTTCACCTTCGGTGCTACCTAACCATCCTGCCCCTGTGTTTTTTTAGTGCTGAGACAAAGCTGAGGCCCCTGCAAAATGAAATGTGCTACCCCGAAGCTTCCTCCAGCTTTGGAAAGAACCTTGAGAGCCCTTTGAAAAGCAAAAAGTTCACTGTTGCTACAACATCTGTTCACGCTTTCTTTGGTTCTGCAATGCTTTTCCTTAAAATTACAACATCATCTCATAATTTCATAAATTAATTTCACAATTTTCTATAGCCGCTCGCCAAACCATTTCCCTCCCCCACATCCCCCAGAAATTCTTCCGTTTGAGGGAATTCTCCAATTTCTGGAAAATGGAAAGTAAAGCTTACCTATTTTTTTCTCATGCGTTCCTGCGAAGGAAAGAAAGAAATGTAAGTAATTTTTAAAAACATCCCTTCCAAAGAGCACTGATTAAACCACAGCAGGAGTCACAGCCACTTGCAAGGCAGAAAGGCCGTGGGGTCTGGAAGTGCTGCGGTGCCTGCACGACCCACCGGCTCCGTCTCCTTTTGGTCAGAAATACAGGATTTCAGTTTCCTTCATTCCTCCGTATTAGTTACCCCCAGAGGGGTCTTTCAGAAGGAAAGGAAGCCCTGCCAGGCCCCCAAAAGTGCCAGGGTTTTTTTGCAGGGCGAGGCAAATTATTGCTCCATTTCTGCGGGCAGAATGCACCCTCAGCCGGGGCAGAGGAACGGCTGGCTCGCGCTGCTTTAAGGCCCACTTCCTTCTTTGCTAGCCTTTGTGTTGGAGAAACACCTTTTCTTTGCTTGCCAGAAATTAAATCCCTGGGTCTTTAAGTTCCCTGGCACCGTACGTGTGTCCGAGACACCGAGACAAGACTCCGGCACCATCGGGGCATTTCTCAAACTCACTCGTCCATCAAAAGCAGAGGCAGCCGAATAGGACAGCCGCCCAGCCCCCTTCCCCAAACACCGCGCCAGGATGATACCTTTAATTTTCAATAGATAGGCAGCGATAATGAGGAGAGCGACCACAGCAGCCAGGACCACGCCCAGGGCGATCATCCAAGGATGGGCGTTTTGGAAAAAGGGATCTGAAAAATAAAATCCCCAAAGGGGCTGGGTTACTCTGCAAGTAACCTAAGCAAGCAACAGGAAGCGGATTATTTCTATTTATTTCATACAAGCTCCTCCCAAGCAGGCCTGAATCCCATCGAGAGTGAAAATCAGCTCCTGACGGGACTCCACAAACCAACAAAAAACAGTATTTAAAAAAAAAAAATCCATTTTGGCAATTCAGCACTTGTCCGAGGCTGATGACATTTTGTCTGCATACATTGTGGGGGATTTTTAAAGCGAAAATGGATTTCTAACCAAATTATTTCTAGTTAAAGCATGCTTTCTTCTCCTTTGGAAAAAAAAATTGTATTTCATTAGGCAACATAGGATCAGAAACAGGGTAACAAATACAGCAACACCCCAGTGCAGAGCAGTATCACCAGGAGAAAGGTACGGGCCGCCCCGGGAAATAAAGTCTCCCAAAATTGTTCATTCCCAAAGTAAAAAAGGAACAGGATGCAGCTGAAAAGGATGTGACACTGTGGTGCGGTTTGGTGTATGTTCAGTCCAGTTCACCACTGCACCTCTGTTCTGATATATTCCCCGCCCCAAATCAACCTTGCAGTAAAAAAGGAGCTTTTCTGTGTGACAAGGAAAAAATAAAAATATATTCAATACATGCAGATGCTAAAATGAGACACAATGATTTATTTCTCATACCAAACCAGGAGAACAGGATTTCACAGCAGGTGAGACTAAGGGCACGGGTTGGTTTCTCCTTTTTTGTTTGGTTCCAGTGTTGTGAATGTTTGTGTTTAATCCAGGTGTCTATAGAAACTCTGCTACAATGACGGTTGTCTTTTTCCCCCCCTAACCCCACACTTCAAGACGGAACTGGTGAATTTTGGCAGCACACCTGCACAAACGCTGCCGAAAGCCGCAGCTGTTTGCACACGCAGCGTGCAAAATACACTTGATGCACCGAACACACAGCCTGCAAGGTGCACCTGAGATTTTCTGCCGGCGGCGCTTTCTGAGCACAGCTCCATCGGAAAGGTTAACAGGGCGATGCCCTCGTCCTCTGCTCACCTGATACGTAAAAAGCTGACGTCCGTTCTTGGCTGCGCAGGGCATGTTGGACCGAGCAGGAGAGTTTCTCGTTCACGCCCCTGGTGAGGATTATGCTGCTTTCCACTGCAAAGAGTCCGCTCGCGTCCTGGGTCACTTTTTTGGAGAGGGATGGGAAATGCCGCCCGTGGGGATCTTGCCACAGCACCTGGGGCTGCGGGTACCAGCCGGCCGAGTGACAGGCCACCCGGATCCCCCGTCCTGGTAGTGCTCCAGCGTGATGAGCGGGGCAGAGCCGGTGGCTGCGGGAAAAGAGAGACCCCCAGGTGATGCTGCGAGATGCCGGATATCGGGGGAATAAGGTGGCCTGGCTGTTCCTCTCCCTGACAAGAAGGGCTAAACTTCAACATAGACAAATCCTAGGTTTTTTTAAAAGACAAGTGTCACCTGGAGTCAGGACGTTTCTTGCAGTCTTTTTCACATAACTCAAAGATCTGCTCTAGAGGCTACTACTGCAGCAAAATAATCTGCAGGCCTGGATATTAAAATATAAAAGCACGAACCAAGACATTCTTACTTTATTACCCAATGCCAAATTTTTTTCTTACACCCACTTATATGAAGAAAACAATATCAAGAACACTTCGGAAGTAGGTAGCATGTCTCACAAGCTCCTTACGGCCGCCCAGTAGGCAGTTTTACCTCTCTGAGACATTCTTGGTATTTTCAACCATGGGACTTACTTAATAAAACCCTATTTCCAAAGCATCCACCGGAAATTGCTTCTGGGAAGAAGGACAGGGAAGAAGAGCGCTGGCTACGAGCAAGTAAATTAGAGGTGCCAGGGAGACGGACTACAGACCTGTCACCTTCAGCTCCACCACAGCCTCATCATAACTTGAGTCATGGCGAACAAAGCAGGTGTAATTCCCTCCATCAGACAGTTGGACATGCAAAATTTTCAAGTCCACACTGCCCTTGGCGAGGCCGTCCTTCCACAGCTCGGTGCGCCCTGGTATTGATGCATCTGCTCCCCGTACTGGTCCTGGCCGTCCTTGTAGCGATGCACAAAGGGCGAGAATTGTTCCCGAAACCAGATCACCTCCATGTCCTGTGTGCTCCGCTCTGGGAGAAGCGGCAGGGCAACACCACGTCCTTGCCCATGGCCACGGTGATGGGGCCGGGGGGTCCCATCACAGTGAGCGGAGCTGGGAGAAACCCCCGGAGGAAGAAGAAATAACCATGAGTTTGCTGTGGCGACTGAGCTCGGAAAACCAGCGGATGCTGCTCCGCACGGTTCGCGTGCTGCCGTGCCGTGCCATCGCGTTGGCAGCGTAACCCTGCCAGGGGAGACGAGGCATTGAGGGGAGGGCTGGGAGAGGGACCCCTGCCATGCAGCACGCTGAGCAGGCTGGGGCCGGGCCACCACCCGTTCCTCTGCTTCCCTGTCCTGCGCTAGCGGGAAAGTTCTTCAAATCCCTAAAAGACGGTTTGTTCTCAAGGGGACAAGTGCTGCCCATGCTGCTCAGGGTGGGGAGAAAGCAGGATAAGGAACGAAGGAAGCGGCTGGAAGGTTTCTGGGTGGTTGGCCGGAGAAAGCAGACAACTTGGGTACAAATAAAACTCAAATTTCCTCAGCTATTCGCACCTATTACAAGAGAAAATAAAAACATCTCAGGTGCTCTGGGCATCTTTGCAAATTAAAAAAAAAGGCTTATTAATAAGCTGGCCACTCCACTCACAGAGAAAGTGGTTTCTGGTTGAAGGAAAACAAAAGCAAATCAACTTTTTTTGGCAAGGTAACTTTTGAGTCAACTGTTGTGCTGCATCCTTTTGCCAGGGCGGCCTTGAAGAAGCTGCTTCAGGTCAGCAATCTAACAGAAAAAAAAGAGCCCAGAATATTTTCTAAAACATTTTTGTTGTTCTTTTTTCCCTTTATTGAATTGGTTCTGCAAAGGGTCCAGCACACCCTGGACACAGCCCAGTAAAGCAATGACATGCTGGGACTGTGCTGGGAACGGGGAAAGCAGGGAGGGAAATGGCAGCAAACTATAATCAACTCATCGGCATCATCTAATCTCCGCCTGAGTTCAGCGAGGTTGTGCGAATGCCTGCGCTGACACGGCCGGAGGTAATAAACCAGGATCCAGAAGGATGCTGGCGCTCTCAGAAGCGGACAAGGTTTATGGCAAAGGGTCTCATCCTGCTCTGGGCTCTGCCATTCACGGGGAGTTGCTGCACTGGAAGCCGGGAAAATATTCAGGCTGGAAGCAATGCCACAGGGATCAGCAAGAACCAGGGGGATCCCTACCTGACTGCAGCTTGTGAACTTGGAGAACTAAACCATAAATGATAAAAGCCGGCAGAGAGCAGCGGAGGTGGAAACCGGAGAGCATCCTCTTCGCTGGAGCACAACCTGGAGACGAGGAAGGAGAGGGAAAGGGCAAAAGGGAGAAGAAACAAGGGAATACAAAAAAAAGCAGAATTCACTTTTAAAGGGGTTTATTGCTGATTGCAGCCTCTTTTTATGATGTCTAGGGAAGAGCCTCAGGTGCTGAAGGTTGAAATCGGTTTTCCATCATCAGCCTGAATTTGCTTGGTGCTTTACATACAAACTACCCGACTGGTATAAAAAGTTGTAGGAATTTCCCATGGGGAAACAAAGGACAAGCTGCAACATCTCCTCTAATTCCATGAAAAAGTGGCAGTTGTTTTAATATGGAGCCTTTGCTTTTCTTATCCAGCCGTAAGAAAGAGACGGAAAGGTGCAGGACGAGAAGGAGAAACCCAGACCAAATGCACGTGGAGCTGGGCTGCGCGCTTCTCCTGCGGGACAAACTCGGGACTCGGTAGCACATCCCCTGCCACCGCAGCGAGGGCAGGGGTCTCAGACCAGGGAAAGCACAAGAACCAAAACACTAATTCAACACCCGGCCAAGATGGGACCTGGCCCTGCTCTGAACCCCCCCTAAAAGCCTCTTATCACTCTCTGACGTAGTCCTGGCTTTGTTCACGAGAGGTGAAATCCATGACCCATTTTGGCAGATGGCAGAAAGTGATTTCAACCTGCAGCTTTCCGAGAGACGACACGTACCTGGAGGCCCCAAGCTCCTTCCTGGGCTCTGGGCTGGGGCAGGAGCTACTCAGCCGTCACCCGGTGCGTCCAGAGGGGTCATCCCGATTCGAGCTAAGCTTTTCCCTGTCCAAGAAACAAATAAAAACGTCACTCTGCGTCCCAGCCTGCTATCAGTTTCCTCTGCGCTGCCTCCGCTCAAAAATGAAAGTTGCTGAGTGACTTAGGGTTTTTTGGCAATGCTTTTGTCTGGAAATGCTCTTCTGGCAACATCCACAGGCACGCCCCTGCTGCAGACACCCTCCACGGCTGCGTATCGCAGCCTCCTCCCACGGCTCTCCCCGGACTTGGGAGGGGATGGATACTGGCAGCAGTTTGCACGTCCCCGGCGAAAAGCCCACAGGCAGTGGGAAGGAGGGAGGTGACGGAGCCAGGATTTGCACCCAGAGGCGGTGCCGGGGTGGGAGCAAGCCAGCACTAGCTTAAAATTGCTTAAAAGCAATTCCCGCCCCGGTCAAGAGGTGAGGCGTCGAGGACGGTTTGTTCCGGGAAAGCTGCTGCCCTGAGATGTGTCACGAAGGCAGCCCCAGCGGGTGCTCAGCCCAGCCGGGTCCCGCACCCTCCGTCCCAGCAAGGAGCGTGGGCACACGTGGGAGGTGAGAGCATCTGCGCAGGTAAAGGCACCTGATCAGAGACCCTGCCAAAGGATGACAAGGAGAAGAGGGAGGCGATAAAGGAAGCACACAGAGACACAGACCTGGCCAACAAGTGACAGCGGAGATAAGTATATAAACCAACCTCATCACTCACGCTAATCGATGGGCTATCACAAATCTGCGGGCATCACTTCAGGGAGGGCCAGCCTGGCTTTTGTGACTGTAAGGATGCAAAGCTGAGGGTCGCAGACACTGGGGGGTGTCAGTGGAAGTATGTGAACAGCTAAAGGCATGCGCAGCGGAAGGGAATCGGGGAGGACGAGGTGTGGGACAGGCAGAAAGGGGTGTAAAAGCGACCAGTCGCCGGTAAAACGGAGCCAGTCAGTGAGCTTGGCTAGCTGGTGAGTCGGAGTC